>NW_007726264.1:629292-704181 GCF_000696425.1 Galeopterus variegatus | reverse complement strand
ACTGAGGGTTGCGATCCGTTGCCGGACACGGAAAAAAAGACAAAAAAAAAAAAAAAAAGATTTTTTTGTGTGAATTTTCTATTTTCAATACATATTTATAATTACAGATAATAAAAGTAAAAATTGAAGATAATTTCTCATAAGAATAATATTCTGACTCTTTAAAAGCATGCTGATATATTCATAGATAACAGAATAACATAATAGCATGTATGGTGGTAAAATCTAGTTGCTTTCTCCCACTGATATTGTTACTAGAAATATAACTGCATTTGATTGACGAAATTGTCTGTCCAACCTTAACTCATTATAATGATTTTTTAAAAGTGGTGGTGAGAGACAGGACTATCAGCACCCTAATAAGGTAATTGTACTACATCAAACTTTTATTCAATACTGCTAAGAGATGTGACTCTTGCTGAAACATGTTCAGATCATTCACTGATTGAAATTTTCATTAGAGTTGGTTGAAAATAAACAACCTGAATAAAAGAGAGTACTAATTTGAGGACAAATGTAGTGTGTTACTTATTTTAAAATATAAAGTTTCTTGGCTATAGCCTAATATGAAAATGGATTTTTCTTGGTTTGAAGGAAAAATGTGAAAACAAGATGTATAAATTTTACACAAATAAAGTCGTATAATATTACACATGAACTGACACTTTTAATACACAAAGTTGTTCCTCTGTAAGCAGTTGCCTTAAAAATAAACAACCATTTGAATTGTGTATTCAAGTTTAGAGAAAATATAAAAAATTATTTCACTAACCTTGCATCTTTAGTGTATTCCAACATTACAGAATGAAGGTCACCACAAGAAGTGGCTTCACAACCCACCACAATCTAAAACAAACATAAACAACCAATACACAGGCAAGATTAAATATCTAATATCATTAATTAGAAATACCCCCTCTCTCCATTACGACTCTTGCAGGCAATCAAGAAATACCCAGAGAAGCTTTTAACAAAGATGCCTGCCAGGACACCAAGAATGTATTCTTTTGAGTTCTGTTAAAGACATGCAATTTTGCATTGAGATGAGAATTAAAGATTTAAAAGTTACTATTCTATTTAATTAGTATGACATAATTGTATTAATCACAAATTTAGGTAAGATAATAATGCATAATATAATAATGCATACAAGCTATAAAAACCTGGTGATTCAAATTTAAGTCCTAATCATCTATCTAATTAACAAGTCCTATTTTAGTGCTGATACTAGAGAAGGTTAATGCTGAAAATTTTCAGCCATATACCCATGAATAAAACAACTCTAAATTTAGAGAGAGAATAAGAAGCATATTCTAATAATGGTTATGGGTATCATAAAAGATACAAATAAAATGCTGTGATGCTTCATATGAAGAAGAGATTGTATTTGACTAAATGGATTAGAAAATAATTCATCAAATAGTGTGCATGTGAGACACCCCTGAATAATGGGAAGAGTTTGAGGAGTAGAAATAGGAGAAATATATTTAGGTGGAAGCAAGAGTGTGAGGTGGAAAAGCATGTGACATGTCTAGAGCAAAGGGAGGGGTATGTTTCAGTCCAAGTGCAGAGTGTGTAGAATATTGGGAGATAAGGTAGAAAGACTGGTTGAGTTTGGCAGACCACAAGTGGTAGTCTATGGTGTTTGACCTTAATTTGGTAAGCAATGGAGAGCCATTAAAGGTTTAGGAGCAGTGGAACGATGTGCTCAGAGCTGTGCTTTGTAAAGACCAATCTGACTGTGATGTCAAAGACAGGTAGGAGTGGAGAGAGATTGGGGATAAAAAGAATACTTAGTGGACTAGTGATTTAATTAGAGCCAGAATGGGGGTGGTAATAGTGCAAACAGAGAATATTAGGATGCCAGGAACACCGGAAATTAGAATTAAAAGGATGCAGTAACTGATTAGACGTGAAAAGTGAAAAGAGAAAAATCCAAGAGTACTGTAACATTTCAAGCTAGTTACTAGGTGAAAGGTGGAGCCATCAACAGAAATAGGAAAATTGGAAAGAGGAGCTGGTATGGGGAGGGAAGGTATTAAGTTCACTGTTAGACATGTTGAGTTGAGGGGTCAGTGAGCAAAGCTGTAGACATGTGTATGGGCTATCAAAAATACTGAACTAATTGTTAGTGAGCCAGTCAAGGCTGGATATGCAGCTTTGCTCTTGAAGATGTGATACTTGAAGTCACAGGATTGGATAAAATTCCCAAAGGCGAGAATGTCTGTGGAGAGAGAGGAAAGCGTACTGAGAAATGCTGACATTTAGAGAGTTGAGGGAAGAAGAGGAGCCAAAAAGGAGATAGAAGCAGTTTTCAAAGAGGTAAGAGGAGAACCAGCAGAGAACCCAGAAGCCAAGAGGAAAGAGAACTCCACAAGGTGGAGGGGCAAAAACAACAGCGTCAATCGAACAGTACAGAGAGGAAAGGAAAGGTGAGGAATGGGCCAGAGCTGTTGGATGTGGTGTGCAGAGTCTATGGTGACTCCCAAGAATGCGGTTTTAGTGATAGTTTACTAAATTTCTGGGTACAAACTTTTTTTCTTTCTTTCTTTTTTTTTTTAAACAAATTGATTTGGTTAGAGGAAAAAATTGCCATCTCTTCTGTTCTGGGTTGACAGAAGCAGCAAAAGAGGATGCCCCGATCTACTCAATCGAATCTGATGCCCTAATGTGGCCACAGTGTGGGCCTGGTGGAGGGAAAACTTCACTCTTCAGGGACATGGCTTGGGAGTATGGGTGGCATAACACTGGACGTGACCGTTCACGTCACTTTATTAAGAACAGTCCCAAGGCAGTGGTAGCATTTGGGGAGACGCTTCATCCTCTGGTCCCTGAAGGAAAGTTTAACATAGAGCCCAGGCAAAAAGCAAATACATTTTTTGTTTCTGCTAATAATAATTCTTACTATTAACCATCATTGTAGTACAATTTTTTAAATAAGGGCATTAGAATAACTGATGTCTTTATATGATCTAGTAATAAACCGCATTTCTATAATGCCTTTTAAAAAGTGTGGTTTGCAATACAGAGCCATCAGTTGATACTGCTTATTTTTATCTCTGAATGTCTGAGTATTCATTACCTGGCACGCCTTCCCTTCTGTCCTTCAATATGAATAAAATGTGCAGTTTAAAAGATTTTAGAATCTCCTCTAATTCTTTGGGGGTTTGGGAAGTTCTAACCGGGCGAATGTACAGGTTTGTGAAGTCAGGGACAAGGGAAAATGAAAAGATATACTGAAAAAAAGATAGATGAAGGAGCAAATGGCTTGATGCTTGTGATAGGTGTAAAGTAAGAGAAAGAGGCAGAAAAACAGTGGGGGTGGGGGATGGAGAGAGAATTATGCAACGTAAGAAAGAGTTACAGAGAGCTCAAAGTAGACAGCGGCACCTGTGTGAGCTTTTTATTTACAAGGTTTGGGAGACTGAAATCAATGTTACACGTATGAGATATAACATAGTTATATTTCCTGCTATGTCCCAACATATTTAGAAATGTTATCTGTGCTCAAATAATCATACCTGAATAAAGGCCTTTACAAAAGATGACCTCTTTTTACTCATAAGATGAGGTCTCTTTTAATGAATAAAATCAATCATTTCCTTATAGTTGTCAAAAAACATTCTGTCCCACTCCCCAAATATAACTCTACATCCTGACATGAAAAGCCACTTCCCCTTACTTTAAACTGCATCATGTATCCTGGCTGTATAATGAGTTCTCGGGAGGAGAGAGCGTTGTGAGTCTTGTCCTTCTTTTTATTTGGCCAGTAGAGGTGGAAAGATGGATTGCCACAGAACCCTGCTGTCCTGACTGCATTAGGGTAAAAACTCCAGTTTTCTTCATGCGACGTGCCTTCTGTTAAGATAAATCGGAAGCAATATGGCATGTTATTCTCTTGAACTGATTGGTTTATTGTTGAATCACTTAAACGTTTATGCTCTAGCTTTTTGCTTACTCTTTAGGATTTTTATCTCATTTAATTGGTATAATATATAAATCTAAGGTGAGAAATAACATTTTGAGAGGATTATTAAATGCTAGTATAATTATTACCCCATTTAAAAAATGTAATTGCCAGTCAGCACCATTACAAAGTTCTTGGTATACTTTTTAAGCCAGTGCAATATGTATCTCTGTGATTTGGAGATTACTAAAGAAACTAAAATTATTTGGGGGCATTGAAATTCCACATTACATTTAAAACTAGTCACTTTGTCTCCAACAGGATTTATTAAATTCTCAGAGGACATTTCAGCAAGCAGCCAACTTTGAAGATTTATAAACCACTGGGCAAAATAATAGCGAACATGTGTTGAGCAGGAGTATGTGTTAGTCACTCTTCTAAATGCTTCTCTTGTGTAACTCATCTGAGGACAGAAGTAAACAAAAGGCTCAATGTCTTGTCTCTTACCATCATCAAAAGTGTCCACCAATTGGCTGGGATTGATTTCTGCTCCGCCAATCAAAATGTTGTCTAGTGCCCACTGGGCACGCTCCACCCCAGAGACCACAATTCCATTGCTGATCACAAAGGGCTGCCACCAGCGAAGCCGAGTCGTGTTGGTGAGGGCATCCTCGGGAAGGAGTATGTAGTCATGTCTAACAGAAATGTATTTCTGGTAATCCATCTCATGGAGCAAAGTCCAAGTAATTCCTATAATAACAAACATACCAACATAATAACATATCTGGGGGAAAAAGCCCATAAACCACTAGTGTACTGCAGGTACTGGAAGCGGCCCAAAGAAATCTTCAACTAGGAAAGGAGAATTGATTTTGCCGTCTTTAATGTAGGTATTCACCACTTATGAACATTGTTTCAATATGAGGCCAGTAATATGAGGGGAAGGATATTTAGAAATACTCGGCCAAAGTAAAAATAATGTATTTTCTGCTTTTAAAATCTAGATTCTTATATAGTTTATTTCTCATATATAATACTTCTTATATACTTTATTTCTCATATATACCCAGGTTTTGCATATTTCTAGTATTTAAAAAATATAGCTATTATAATTCTATGCAATTTGTAATTAGTTGGACTGGTATGTTATCTCTTATTGCTTGATAAGACTGTAGGCAGATGTTTAAATTAAGAAAATACCTTTCAAATATCCTAAAATACTTTAGGGTCATCTATCTATCAGCTAGTTATTAAGAATGATATCTATCTGCTGAAGCAGGTTTTCTAAAGACATCATGGTGTTACTGGTTTTAGCTAACCAAAATAATAAAAAAGAATTTTATTAAAATATTCTATGATACTCATGAATTCAGACTATTTTCTTTCACAATTAATGAAGTTTTGTTGTAGATTCTCTATAGTATTTTAACATGCTTGTTCACACAAAAGCTTTTAAAATGCTTTAAAATGTTTTAAAAATGATCTTTTACTTGGAAAATAATACAAAATTTATTTCTTAATTGTATCATTTATAATCAAGCTTCAGTTAAGCATAGAGGGTATTTTCTTTATTCATAAAATTTGGAGTTTATTTTTTAATGTGATTTCCCTCTTGGCCCCTTTTGGTGGTTGATTTTCCATAACATAGAAGTCACATGAATAATTTTTTTTTTTTCTTGGTAGCCGGCTGGTATGAAGATCCAAACCCTTGACTTTGGTGTTATCAACAGAAGTCACGTATATAAAACATGTAATGTAAACAAGATCTTTAGCTTTTTCTTTGTGACTTTCACGATTCGCATTGCGAAGTCAGCAAAGCTTGGCAGAGACTTTTCTGAGGGATGCTGGATGAAATTTGGGAATCTGCTCCAAGGCATAGTTTTCACCCTGAAACGTGCCTCCATTTGTAGAGTAGTCCAACAGCACGCCTTCCTTCCGGCAGATGGGCCGATGGCAAGAGGTCATGTTGTTTTCACTACCGATGCGTCCCCAGTACTGCAGGAATCTGAATGCAAGCACATATTGTCCATCAGAAAAATTAATTAGAACATACTCAAGTCCTGGATAACAACTTTTTCCATATGTGTTCCTTGCTTTGGGACCAATTTGCTATGTTGTAATAAAAATAACAAAAACTTGACTTACTTTGCACCTCTGAGATCCAAATCTTGAGTAATTGCTTGTCTCACAGTGGATCCCCCAAAATAGAGTGCAGTGTCCTCGGCAAGAATTCCACACTCAGTACAAGTACTTCCTCCTTCTAAGGACATCCATAAGTCAGGTTTGATTTCTTCACTGTCGAAGCGTTCCTTCAGGAAAGTCTGGAAAAAAATAAGTGAGATGTGATTAAAAATAACAATTTCAGATGATAACTATGGAATACTTAAAACATACAGAGTTACATCTTGGACTTAAAAAAAATAGAGCTGACTTCAAATGCTTTCCCCAAGATATTAAAAAAAAAATAAACAGGATATCTCCACAATGTTCTTTTCCATCAGACGGTGAAGATTATTTAGACTGCTTAAATAATGTTTACTAATTGGAATTCAAAGTCTAGAGAACATCTTAAAACAACTGTAATGTTGACTACAGTAATGCTCCTATTTGTAAAAAAGTTACTTAAGCATATAATCCAAAATATGTATATTTATTTATACATTATACAAAAGTATTATTGTAATTTATTATAGAACATGCAGAAAAAATGGAAATTTAAAGGAATAAGATAAAATATAAACAGACGTGCTAGCACTTTCCCCCCAGCATTCCCCAGTGGGTTGGGGGGAGTGTATTCCTCCAGGGAGTGTATGCCCTCCACTTGGGGTCTGCTTTGGGCAGTCAGAACCCTTCAGCTTCTAGCACAGAATGAACCTAGAATGTTTGTATGGTTGGGCAGGGGTATTCGAAACGAAAACTTTCTGTATAAAGTCATAAGAAAATAAAACTTAGAAGGCAGTTTGAAAGACTTTTTGTGTGTTTATCAGGGCCAAGTTGCAGGGTAATGGGGAGAAGTACTCAAAATCAAGAACGAAATATCTTCTCTGGGTCTCCAGTTTATCTTTTTAACTAAGAATGATCAACGACCAGGAATAGTCTATTTTCCAAGAGAGTAGATAAAGTATTAAAAGTTCATGACTACATATTATGTAAAATTAGCTTATCCCTCATTATCATAGTCAAGATCTTGATTTTTCTATTCATTCTACACATAGTACATTCATTTTGTCCATAATACAGTTTTGCATTAGGTTAAAATACATTTTTTTAAAAATGATGAAAATATATCATGAAAAACTTTGTTATAGTTGCAATTGCAGTAACTGTGTGTAGCAAAACTATATTTTTCAGTTCTTTAGGAGAGTTGTCTAGTTGCCACCTTATTGAATAATTTAAATGATTTAAGTAGGCCCTCTGTTCCTTAAGTTTAAAACATAATCACCTTTATAGTTAAAGACGTGCAGTCACAGGTCAGTCTTACTTTCCCTCAATAATGATTAGCAAATGAATACAATTTTATGAATGAAGATTTATGTGTAAGAATACAAGTCAGAAGAAATGCATGGTTAACCATGTAAACGCTCATTGGAAAGATTTGAATTCATATCATAGATTTGTACAACTTTTCACCCAACTGAGGAATACTAGTGAAATTTGAATGTTTATGAAAGAACCTAGTATTTTTTTTTTTAGTTTATTCATCACCCGTGGCATATAAAAAGCTATATTTCTCATGTGATAACCTCATTTGTTAACAAAGGACTAACATCTTCAGACATAAGTAAGCATTGTTCCAATTTCATTTTTAAAACTTTTCAATTGCAAAGTTGTTGAAATATTGGAGAAAATAACCATGACAGAACAGGATTTGTTTACACTGCCTCTCATATGTTGGATTTCAGTCACGCGTGCTTTTTTAGCTTAGTCATTTTTCTGTTACAATAATGATGAATGTGCTGTATTTATTCAAAGAAATAGAATAAGTATATGGCAACCGTGTTGGGCAACTGTATTTGCTCTGCATATTAAATAATAATGTAACAGCTAAGGCTTCCAAAAATGACCTAAATCAGACAAATTTCTGAACAAAATTCACGTGCAGAATTTTTTGAAAATTTCATCTTTTCTAATAATGTATGTATATTATTTGCTTTATTTCATAACAACAACAACAACAGTGTCCTCCTTCAAATAGTGTATTGATCGAAAAAGTGAAGTAAACAAGGCTTAATATTGACTTTAAATTAAGAGTCTGCTTAAGAAAAAAGAAACCCAGAGTGTTTATATTCTTTAATCCACACAGTCTGGCTTATTTTCTGAATTGGGTAAGTAATACTAGCACTTGATCCTAACATTTTTGTATCTAAGAAACCTAAGCATATTTCTTTAGTTTCTCTCCAAAGGATTTATTTCCTGAGGAACCCAAAGGACCTTGTTACAGACTGCCAGTCTCACATGTAAGTTGGTTTTTAGGCATGGCCTGTAATAAGAGTAAATGCTTCTGTCAGGGGCTTTAATGTTACCTTCAGAGTGTGAGTCAAGTAGCAGTTTGGCCCAGAGTACCCCGGATCACAGATGCACTGTTCCTTCAAGCAATCTCCATGGCCCCTGCAGTTATCCAAGCACCCAGGGCCCAGGTAGAAATTATCGATGGCCCACTGCATATCCGAGTACTTCTGATAGAACCTAAACCTTACTGGACTATTGACAATGCAAAAGAAAAGGAGTAAAAAAACATAAGTTAACTTTATTCAGGTTCATTTTCCTGCATGCGTATTTAAAACTCAAAAGAAAAAACATATGAGACACTCTCACCTGACAAAATGGGTTAATAAAAAATGTTTTCTGACTATCATTGTCTTTGTATTTCTAGTAATAGAACTTTAAAGCTGGTTTCATTTAAATTTTATAATATCTAAGCAAACTTGCAAAACACAATGAAAGTCAGTGGAATCTCTATTTTAAGCAACAGGAACATTTAAAAATATAAATCTGTAACTTTTATAAATCAAGTTTCTTATGAACTGGCGTTCAGTGGTTATGATGCAATGTAGATTCACTAATTGCATTTCTGAAATTGTTCAGCAGGTGAGTGAAGCCTTTGACAGACCCTGGTCGGCATACACACAGCCTTCAGGTGACTGGGAAATAGCAACTTCTGAATTCCCTGAAGACAATCAGTATTCTCAGAGTAAATGTACTAATTTGAAAACAATTTTGAAAGGGTTATATTAAATGACACTTTCCCTGAGATTTTAATTTCATCATTGTTCTTTTCTGTCTTCTAGTGAAAAAACAAGTCTCATAATTAACCTTATATTAAGATACACCACACTATTTTGGTTTAAGGAGTCCAAAGTGCATGAAGGAACTTTCTGCGGCAATATAAATGTTCTGTATCTCGTTTTATGTGGTAGTTACATGGGTTATACAGTAGTAAAAACTTACTGATCTGAACAGTTGAGATGTATGCATTTTACTAAATGTAAATTATACCTCATTATTGAAAAAAAGAGAAAGGAAGGGGGAGATGAGTCTATGATGGACATTGTAGTGGTTCCCTGGCATCCATTTCACTCCAGATGATTCATATGAGATAATCGTTGTAATGTAATAACCCCTGGCTATTAAGTGGCTCAGGAATGGGCTAACTTGTACCAACGGGATGTAAGAAGGTGCTTATTCTGGCTCACTTGAAAAGAAAGCACTCTCTTTTTCTCCCATTGGACATAGGTAAGGAAGCATTCTGCTCCAGCATTCTGCTGTCTTATGTTCCATAGTGGAACTAGCCTGAGAGCTGAGCATGACACTAATGCTGTGGACAGCAGAGAAAGGAATAAAAGAGTTAGAAAGAACCATGTTCTTGAAGACTTTGTTGAACTTACGAATCAACCAATCCTAAAGTCCATTTATTTTTGGATTCTTTCATTATAAATATAATAAATTTCAGTTTTAACTGTACCAGTTTGAATTGGGTTTCTGTTACCTGCAGCTGAAAGCATCCTGATTTAGTTTCCTACCTAGCATGTTAATTAAATAAGCCCTTTAGATTTATTCCAGAAAACTGTGCAGGGTCATATAGCAAATGATATCTATGGGACACTGGAAAAGCCATGTGTGAGCACCTTATTCAAAAGCTCTGTATGTTTGATCGTATATTATAATTGGTTTCACAAGAAGGTTCTTCATTTGACCAGAATATATGATTAATACAGTAGAGGTGCACCTGTCATTTTCTTTAATGGATCTGTTTTCCTAATATTACAGTAGAATGGAAATCTTTTCAAATTGCCTTAAATTAACACATTCACATACTTTCCAGATCACAGACTTTAATCGCCTCAGCTCACCAGTGCTGCAGGCTAATTACTCTTCCTGCAGGTGCAGAACATAATGCTTTGATAAAAGAAAAATGAAATCTATGAGCCATACTTGTACAAATAGCAAGAATAGTTAGGACTTGTACAAACAGCATGAAGAGTTAGGAGTCCTATGAATAGCATGAAGAGTTAGGATCTGCCCATGGCTTGGACTATCATGGATTGAAAGGCGGTAATGTGGGAAGCATGTGGTGCATGGTGGGCCAGTCTACAGGTCGATAAGGTAGCCCACACCTTTTCATCTGGCTCCAAGACCATCACTATTGCTCTGTCCCCACTTGAGGACACTGAGGTGTGGAAAATGGAAGGGCTTCCAAGGCCATTTTGTCAAGTCTGAGGATTACAATTCGAAATCTCCTGAAGTTGGCTTGTCATAGAAACACCAATTAGAGAACCTTTAGAGTTAGGGAGGAAGAGAGCACTTTACCCACAATTACACATAATTTCCAGCTTGATAACAGTCCCTTACCAACTTCTGGGTGCCTGGAACCAGGCTTAATTTAGTTTTCTACTTACTTTCCCACTAAGCTTTCAGGAAGTGGGTAGGTGATCCTTTTCCACCCCTTAGTTGGAAAGAATACAGATGGCTGAGAAACACTTCCAGAGCATTTTGGGTCAGCAGGTAAGCACTGAGGGACCAGATAATTCCAGCTCACACCGAAGTCAGTAGAATACTGCACATGAATTTGATTCTGGGCAATTTTTTCAGACACTTTACACCCAACAGAGATCTAATAAATGGAAAAACAAGATCATCAAGGTATTAAAACCATATTACCATGTTTCTGCTCTAGAGACTTGGCAGCAAGAAAGCTGCTAATCACTTGATATACACTGTGCCACATCCATCCAGTATTTTCAGGTTCATTTTGTTCTGCTGATGGACAGGGGAAGTCAACGTGGTTGCCCAAGGTGACGACTTATAGAAAGTGACAAATATATTGTGTAGGGGGCTTGGAGAGAAGCTGAAACCTGCGCTTCTGCCACGCTGGCTGATTGCAGGGAGGCCTGGGCCTACTCTTACAAATCGTTTGTTGTGTTAATGGTCTGGCAGTTCTATTTGGCAGAATACTTGACCAAGAAGAATTGCGAACAGCTTTACCAATTTAACTATTTTGTTGTACAATTTATGACTCAATAAATCACTTTCAACTCCAAGTAAGATGCAGTGCAGTGATAACAGAGGTACTTTTTTTTTTTTTTTGTCCTTTTTGAGACTGGCCGCACCGCGCTCAGCCAGTGAGCCCTGTGAGCACACCGGTCATCCCTATATAGGATCCGAACCCGTGGCGGGAGCGCTGCTGTGCTCCCAGCGCCGCACTCTCACGAGTGCGCCACGGGCTCGGCCCATCAGAGGTACTTTTAACAAGGCACAGCACCCTTCGTTGATGGAGATAGTCATAACGTGACATTCATTGCTAATACAGTGGGGTTTAGGTGGACGGAATAAATTGGTTGACATAAAATCTTGGCTAAAATATTGGCAAAAGTTGATGTTGGCACAAATACTAATCATCCCTTTGTTTTCTATAATTTCCTTTCTCCAGGAACATCCAAATGGTCTTGTAAAAGAAAAATTATAAATAACCATTATAGCTTTAATCTTTTCTAAAAGATATAATTTGCCTAAGTCATATAATGACTTAACTCAGGGATTTGGAATTAGTATTCTACATTTTTATTATCAGTATTTTGCTCTATCAGTATTTAGTCATGAGTAAAAACATATTTACTCTTATAAAAGTTTCATCTTGAAATAATTCAGAAATAAAATACTTTTAAGCATTAAGTAATATATAGGTCAATTGTATATTTCCTTACTATCAAATTTTATTTTTCAAAGTATATGTTAAATACATGAAATATTAGATGATCTTTGTCTCTACAATGTTTTTGATTTGTTTTGTTGCTAACTTTTTTTTAATGTAATTGAGACCATATTGTTTTCACCTTGAATTGCATAATCCAGCCTTCTGTGGGAGTCAGGTCATGAGTCACTGCATACACCTCTCGTCCGTCATGACTGCCACAGATCATGACACCATCAGGGGAGTCACAGAATCTTTCTACTGTACAATCATCATGGAATAGCCAATGCTCATTCACTTAAAAAAAAAGACAAAAGTCTTATAGCAAATCAAGACAAAAATATTTGAAGCAAGCTTTCACTTTAGGAAAGGTCTAGAATTACCTTAGTAGAAATCTTTCTTATAATATATTACATATAATCTATAGGCAAAACATTAATATAAACACACTGTTTTAGGAACACAGATACTGGGAGGATTGAGATGTACCTAAAAAGTGTAGATTTTAGTATACAGTTGAAATAAAAGCATTTGTATCTTATGTGGTATAAGTGAAAATCAAAGGGAAATATCCATTTTTTTGACAGATATTTAGCTTTTTAGGGAGCATCTAAAGGAGCAGAAAGAATTTTTAGTAACATAGAGTGGAAAAGAGTTAGCTACTTCTACTCAAATTCTGGTAGTTTTATCTGGGTAAATAAAAGTTTATATAATCTATATAACTGACATATAAAAACAGCACACATTTAATATATACATCATGGTGAGTTTGGACATACATATATACCCCGTCACACAATCACCACAACCAAGATATCCATCATCTCAAAAATTTGCTTGTGTTCTTTTGTGTGGGTTGTTTTTTTCTTTTTGGTAAGAACACCTAACATGAGACCTATCCTCAACATATTTTAAAGTGCAAGATACTGTATTGTTAACTGTAGGTACTATGTTGTACAGCAGATGTCTAGAACTTATTCATCTTGCATAACAGAAACTTTGTACCAATGGAAAAATGATTCCCCATTTCTTCCTCCCCCAAGTCCTGACAATCACCCTATTAAATTATAAACAAATGATTTTTTGGGTCCAGAAACGATTTGAGAAAAATTAAAACTTTGCATTGTGCAATTTGTTATAAATGCTACTTTTAAGTCCTGAAATATGAAGCTGTACTTAATTGGTAAAAATCAAAATAAAGTATTATAAAGAGGTTATTTAAGAAACTAGGGTTATCTCTAAAATAATACTGTCATAGTTTACCTCGGTAATATTATGATTTGATTAATTAGGCATGAATATTTAAGTATTCTATATAGATATTTCTTTCAATAAATCTGAATCCTCTTCTAAACCAGATCAACAGTTAAACTTTGAGAAAACGTACTCAGCAATAAACTACTGAAGGAATGGATTTGGAAGGGTCTAAAGAAAATTTAAGCAGCAAGACTACGAATTGAATTGATTAGCGCAGAGTACATCCTATGTGTTGAGCCTCTCTCTCTCTCTCACACACACACACACACACACACAGACACACACACACACACCCTCAAAATTCTCTGTCTCTTCTGGAAGAGGTATTTTTACATCATAATTTTATCCCAGAAAGGTTATAAATTAAACAGATCCATAAACTACATCTAATTCATAATATACTTTGATTTTATTGATCCAACTTTTCCCTGAAGATTCCCTGGTTAGCCCCAGTATTTACTGTGGAGATAAACAGGTGTAGCTGGAAGCCTGGGGATACCGTTCAAGCAGCAGAGTTGGATGGCCTCAGAAGATCCAGAGAAGAGGTCAACAATTTAATTGTAATTCAGCCTTTATTCGTACTGTGTCCTTTTGATTCCATCTAAGCATAGTAAGTGCCTGTAGAACAAGCAGCTTATCTTTGCGACTCAAATGGCTACCACAATACCATTATCTGTGTTTTCACTCAGAGGGATTTGGAGCCATGTTTAATCCTACATCACAGATAGGACTCAAGGGTCAAAGTGCACAGGGATTTGAATCCCAATAAGAATACTTTGAGAAAGGTTTTTCTGGGGTACATATTTTACTTTGTTAGAACTCTGCAGTCCTGATGAAAGAGGAGTAATCAACTAACTTATCAATCTATTCTGCAATATCAGAAACTACTTCTGTAAGATGTTACAGTTTCTAGGAACACCATTTTTGCAAGACAGACAGGAGCCAGAAAATTCTTTAATTGTATATCACCAATTAAGCCTAAAGTAAAAATCAGTATTTTAGGAACTTGAAAAACTAGTCTGTATTTGCTTTTATTCATACAGAAGCAGTGTTTAAATTGTATCTGATCATAAACTCACTTATGTAAATCATTACACAGAGAAAAATAAATGAGTAATTTAGCAAAGTTCCGAACCAGTCTATGTAACCATATCTCAATAACCTTCTTAAGAGAATAAGATTACTTGGTGGTGGTGAGGGACATTTTAAGTTTTTTATTTACAAGGGTGTTATTTAGTAAATATTTGCAGTTACACCACTGTGCCATATGATGTACTAATGAGTGAATTAATGAAATTAATTAACCTAAATATTCAGTAATATCAAAATGATAAAATAAGTTATGATGCAATATTATACAGCTATTAAAATTTTATTTTCAAATATACTTAAGGACATGGGGAAATGATCAGGATTTAATTCTAAATGAAAAAAGCAGGCTGCAAAATATATATAATTTAAGATTATAATTTTGTTAAATATAAATGCATAGAAAGAAATATTCTAAAAAATATGCCAGAACATTGACAACGGTTATCTCCTGTGTGCTTTTTATTTTCAACTTCATGATTTTCTGTATTTTTTTCAATTTTACTATTTGAACATGTATTATTTTGACAATAAAAATAAATAATTAAGTATTTTATTTATTTATCGTGACTGGTAAGGGGACCGCAACCCTTGGCTTGGTGTCGCCCAGCGCTCAGCCAGTGAGTGCACCAGCCATCCCTATATAGGATCCGAACCCGCGGTGGGAGCGCTGCTGCGCTCCCAGTGCCGCACTCTCCCGAGTGGAGCCATGGGGTTGGCCCAATAATTAAGTATTTTATTTATTTAGCGTGACTGGTAAGGGGACCGCAACCCTTGGCTTGGTGTCGCCGAGCGCTCAGCCAGTGAGTGCACCAGCCATCCCTATATAGGATCCGAACCCGCGGTGGGAGCGCTGCTGCGCTCCCAGTGCCGCACTCTCCCGAGTGGAGCCATGGGGTTGGCCCAATAATTAAGTATTTTAAATTATGAAAATTCCTCAAATTTTAATTGTTTCCCAGCACATGCGATTCCCCTGGAAGGTTCTTATCAGTGTTCTTACTGTAACATTATCTAGATTGTCTTTGTTGTGCAAGATGGTAGGACTGAGTTGGGTATGACATGCAGTACCACTGTCTGAACTTGTAGAGATATAATATTATATCTATTTTCACTGTTTGGACACATTTGCAATGTTGGAGTGAGACACATAATTAAACATCACTACTTTATCTGAAGATACTATGTTTTATGTCATATAACCAAGAATGCGGCATGGTAAAGACACATACTTAATATAACACACCACTTTAAAAAAAAGGTGACCTGAATAGTGTCATGAAATGAAAGAGAACAAGACATTAAACATAAGAATAGCAAAAAGAGGTCCTTCCTAGTTCACCAGCATTACTGAACGACCCCTGTGGAGAATGAAGAGCAAGGCCTGGGACGTGATCTGAAACTTGAGATGCCATCACCAATGTGTCTGACATGCAGCAAAACAAAACAGTCCTCTTTGGATATTAAAACAAATGATCAGGGAATGTTGGCTTTCTACCCAAAGTAGAAAACAGGAAACATAGAAATGAAAGTTTCCTAAGAAAAGAAAATTATTCTGTTAATAAGAATATAGAATGCTATTTATTAAAACACACTAGTTGGCTTGAATGAAAGAAGAGATTTAGTTACAATGTCCACCAGGGAGGTGGAGAGGAACGAAAGGACCACACCCTTTTCGCTGCTTCTACACCATCTGAGCATCTGAAAAGTTTCCACATTTCACTCTTTCAAAAAGACCTAAATCCAAACTCCTGCGTTTCCACTGAATTTTTACCTGCAGTTTTGTCCTCCATAAACATGTCAAAGGCAATTCTCCCGACAGGCCCGGCGTCTGCAGGGGAGCGCTCGTGCTGGGGCACTGGGGCGCTGCTGAAGGTGTCTAGCATGACGGTCCTCTGACTGGCCGAGCCCGAGATGAGGACGTTGTCGATGGCCCAGTCGTTCTGATCCAGGCCATCGTGTCTTGGCTGCCACCAGCGGAAGCGAGTAGCGATCTCTTTAGCATCAGGAGGGAGAAGGATATTCACAAATCTATAAGAAAATGATGGGGGAGGGAGGTGTGGAAAAACCTTGTCAAATATCTCATGTGAGCAAAAGATTTACAACCAGTGATAAGACTGTGTGTATCATGTGGCAGGTGAGGAGAGGACATTAGGTAAGATAATTATTATGAGACTGACGCGCTACCTACTGCGCTAATGAGGCACCTAGGTAAGATAATTTTTAAAAACCATGATTTGGCTTGATTTTACAAAGTCTCGGTAGTCACTAAATTGGGGAAATAGAATGTGAACAAATTCAAGCATCCCAGAACTATCCACTTACTCCATCTGTCCACGGGCAGACCCTGGAGGGACGTCACAATTTTCTGCATACCTGGGGGTATTTGTAGGCCCAGAGCACATGCGCTTTGGTAGATATAAGCCAATATTGACTTTTTTTCTGTCACCTAGGGGTTGGTTTCATCTGTTTCCTTCCTCTGGCACTGTGTTGTCACTCTACTCTCATGAGTGCCAGCATTTGACTTGGACTGGATTGTGGCAGGATATTTGGGCTCTCAGCCTGAGGGTACCTGGTATGTTACTGGTTGTCTGTAGTATAGACATTGGCTTTGTTTATATTTTTTTTTTATTAAAAACATTTATACTAAGAAATGCTGAGTGAGAACCATGGGCTAACAAGCCCAGCATGCTATGCCTGACTCAGTCACAAAGGACGGACATGGAAAAACATGGCTCTATGCTCCAACGTGACCCTTAATGAGCTAGAAATAAGGTCTAAAATACTTGTTAACTGCAGTTACACACTGAAACCCAGGATTGTATCAAACCCTTTTGAATTTATATGCACAGCTCATAAGGTCTGTTGAGGAAAATAATTTCCTTGGGTTTACTACCGTCTATGTAAAGTACCATCTTTTTATCTGTGCTAATCTACCTTCCTTTAATTTCAAGGGCTTCTCTTAGTGTTAGTTCTCTAGGACAGGGCCAAGCAGCCCAAGTTCATCCCGTGAAGAACCCTTAACCTGATGGGTTCAGTGACAGTCGCTTTCGTCTTTGCCTTTCACATTAAGAGGTTTAATTATTTTAATTTTGTTTACACAATATCTCCTTGAGGTTTTATTTTTCCTTCCTCTTTTCTCTGTTATGTCTTCCTTGAGGTACCGTGGCCAGAACAGTAGGCAGTATCCCAGATGGGGGATCATCCAAGATTCATTCAAAGCTAGGATGCTTTCAGTTGGATTTCCAATATTTGAATTTTAGATACCTTTTTTTTTTATTATTCCCATCATTTTGTGCACCTTTTGGGCTATGATAGCTTAATGGATTTTGGTTTTAGGGAAGGAAAGTATAGACTGTGAACCCCAGGCCTTCCCCTATCTAGTTACTGGCAGCTTAGAGATGATCACCCTGAAAGGAAGAGTCTTTACCAAAGTTCCTTCTTCACTAATCTTGGTTTGGAAGCTCATCTGCCTCCTTCTCCCTTTTCTGTATGCTCACCCTGTAAGATCTTCCTATAACTTACCTCCATTGATTTGGCATGTTTAATTAACATTTTAAAACCTATTAGATATCAGAAATCTATCAGCCTCTGGAGGGACACTCCATCACATTTCTCCATTCAGAGCAATGACTTTTTTTCTTTGCTATTTCTAAATGAGTTTTCTTTCTCTGATAAAGAAATCCTCAGCCACATTTAAAAAATCTTTGCAGTGGAAATTTATCTAAGGCTGCTTGAAAGTCTGAATAAATTATGATCACGATTCCTGCCTTAGTCAATTTGTTTCTCCTTCAGAGAAGTGAAGTCAATGAGACAGTTATGCTTTTACTCTGCAGAACATAACTTCTTCCTTTGCCCTGTAAGTTATGCTGTTTGAGTGTTCAGGAAATCATACCTGAGAGTCCTTACAATTTCCTTCATAAAGACCAAGGAAACAGTTTACTTGGCTTGTCTGTTATCTTTTACTAATAGATGAGTGCATTCTTTTTTTACACTATTACACTGTGTACCACTTAGCTTCTAATTGGATTCCTTTATTGGTATCCAGCTTTAACACAAGTGCAGGATTTAAAATCTGTGCTTGTGGCAGAGATTGCTGGTATTTCCTCTACTGCCACTCTCCCTTTCTTCCTTCATAAGAGGAGCCAATTTATTTATCCAGGTAACTAGTCACCCAGAATAAGGACATATCCAGCCTTCCTCGCATCTGGGTGTTGCTATGTGATCAAATTCTAGCTAATGAAATGTGAAGGGAAGTATAAGCAATACTTAGGAAGTGTCCTTAAAGAGAGAGAGCATGCCCTTCTGGCCCCATTCTCCTTCCTACTGGCTGGAATGTGGAGGAGCTAGCTGCCTTTTTGGTCCATGAGATGGAAGCCACATGTTGAGTGTGGCAGAGCCACAAGATGGAAGGGACCTGGGTCTCCAATACTTGTGGAATTATCGTAGCAGCCCTGGGCTACTCTCTTGGGGATCTAATTCACATAACAGGGAGAAAACAACTTTTGATCAAGTTATTTTGGGTTTTCTGTTATTTATAGCTGAACTAATCTTAACTGATATATTGAATTTAAATGGTCATTTATAAGATTCTTTTTATTTTACCCAGTTTTTAGCTTGCACCTGGCTTGTCATGCAGTAAAGGATTATCTGTGTTTCCTGATTAGGCTGTATTTCTCTTCTCTTCTCTCCAGCCTTCCCCTTCTCTCTCTCTCTGCTTCTCTCTCTTATCTTTTGCCCTCCTCCTACTTTAATGAATGTGCCCTTTTCCTTTTTAACATCCTCTTTGAATTTTCTAAGTGGTCGCATTGATTGCTTTTGGCCCCTCAAAAATATATTTTTTAAAGTGACCCATACATTGTGTTTATTCAAGGTGTTTTAAAACAAGGTTTTAAAATAGACTGTAGGTTTTTTAAGGATACTTATATCTTATTGTTTCTTTGGAGTTTTTTTGCCCCAAATTCTCTAAAACTGAGTGAACACTATATAAATAAATATTTGTTTTTCTGTTTCCATTTTTCCCAAAATGTGTTGAAATTAGTTATCATATACTTATTAATGTATGGGTTTCTGCACTGGGTTTATTCACTGCGGGCATTGTGATAGCATATTTCATCTTATTCTGGGATATGAAAACTAGTTGCTCTTAAATTAAAAATCCAAACTAGCTGTTTATCCAGCTCAATGGGCTTTCTCATGTCAGTCCCAGAGGCACCCTCTAGGGATGAGTGAGTTAGAGGTCCCCTTTAGTTCTCTGTGACTGATTGCTGGTAAGCCTTACCAAGCATCTTTGTTCAACATACTAGTTATTAGAGATAAAATAGAATACAAACCCAGGTTTACTGTACTGGTCATAGAAAATTTCCATTAGCAGGTTCCAGGTAATGCCTCCATTGACAGAATATTCCAAGAGAACACCTTGGTTACGGTTGTTTGGTGTAATCAGGCATCCATACATGAAGTAAAATTGGATAAACTCAGCATTGGTGAGGTTTAGATCTACAGTGACTAACAATCGACTACAACCCTAAGGAAAAGAAGCAAAAAACAAACAAAAACATTGATAAAGAATCTTGATTGCTTATAATAGATTTTTTCTTGCTTCCTTCCTTTTAATATTTCGTTTGTAATACAAATCACCTGGTATTGTAGCACTGATTTTATCATCTCTCTTACTTTGCTAACTCCTAACATGGTGCCCAGTACCCAGCAGGTACCCAGCAATGTTTGCTGAACTTTCAAATTTCAGTGTTCAAGACTTACTTATAGTGGGCAGTGTGTTCCAGAAAGATTTTCTATGTAGTTTTATAAGCAAGATGAGAGCTAGAATTAAAATAACTGTCTTATGTTTTTATTAAACTATTTCCAGTTATTCATGGCATTTATTAGATTTTGAAGAAGGCGTCAGGTACTAATGAAATAGAATGTTGAGACAACTATTTTAATATGAAATTTTAAAATGACCACATCTAAATAGTCATACAATTTAATTATAATTAGAGACAAAGTTATAATGTTTTTATTTAAATTTTTATAGCAGATTTTAATGTCATCTATATTATTTCATTCATTAGTGTTGATAGGTAGATATTTCTTAGTTGCACATACGTGGAAAAGGAGGCCACTCAGAGTTCTGTCTATGCTAGAAAGAGTATCCTGAACACTGCATTCTTAGTCAGGGCTGATGATTATAAAAATCCTATATGCTGTATGTCTTCTTATTACTCTTGAGCTAAAATACTGAACATAAATAATACACTTCATCGGTACAAATGTAAACTCTAAGATAGGGCATGACAGGGAAATAAATTGCTGACAGTGAATTTGATCTTCTTAAAAGTTAGGGCTGGCCAGTTAGCTCAGTTGGTTAGAGCATGGTGTCATAATACCAAGGTCAGGGGTTCAGGTCCCCATACTGGCCAGCCACCAAAAGAAAAAAAATATTAATTTGTCTATCTAAGTATGGTATTGGAGAAATTGTATTTTTATTTATTTATTTATTTATTTATTTTTTTAAAAAGATGATCGGTAAGGGGATCTTAACCCTTGACTTGGTGTTGTCAGCACAACGCTCAGCCAGTGAGCGAACCGGCCATCCCTATATGGGATCCGAACCCGGGGCCTTGGTGTTATCAGCACCACACTCTCCCGAGTGAGCCACGGGCCGGCCCGAGAAATTGTATTTTTAAACAAAGTCATCTTTGGCAGCAATAAAATTTCCCCCCGAAAGTTTCCACCATCATTGCTGTCATTCACAAAATAATATGCTGTAAACACAAATGTCTAGGAATTTCTGACAATTATTCTTTCTTGAATAATTTATAAAAGGATTGACGGTTGTTAATAAATTCAAGAAACTTTGAAGCTCATTTTCCATTTTTGGCTCCTTCAATCCCAAATCTGTTGCAAGCTCAAGAGTTTTCAATTAGAGCTTCACCCAGATGGAAGACCCCACATTGTGCACGTTTTCTCTTCGCAAGTGGAAATTCAATTAAGTCCTTTTTCGATGTGTACTTAAATATGTCCTGTGCTGGCATGATCCTGAATAATTAAATGATCTCAACTGATCTGTGGTAGGAAAATACTGGAAGTAATTAGTACTTTCTGATTTGTACACAGTTGCAAGTTCAGATCAGGGGTGTGCATTTAGGGTAACAAACTCTGCGTCTTGATTTGCCCATTAAATTCAAAAGAAGCTCAACTAGTTTGGGGGGAAAGTAACATGAATAACCAGCAGTCAAACCCTCACCCCGCTGAAATGGAGAGCCATTCCCGAAGCCACAGCCCCACACACGGTACTCAGTTTCCCTCCATTCACAGTCAGCCAGTTCTGGTTTGATGGAGCACGATTGAAGTTGTCTTTGAGCTGGGTTGGGAGAGAGGTCTCGGGCTCATCGCAGTATAGGCCACCCCACTGCTCATCACAGCTGGGTATGGAAAAAGTGAAGGGAAAAGTCAACATAAACAAAGCCCCTGAAAGTGTGTTCTCAAATTAGAGAAGCCAACTCTTTTCCTAGTTCAGGATGATGAAAGGTTACTGATTTTCACAGAGCTTGCCAGAATTCACCTTCTATCCTTAGCAGTGCTTTAGGTTAGACATAAGCTGTGAATTAACTACCTCCAGGATTTTCTAAAGTACTGACTTGGGTTTACAGGTGGAGAGAAAGAAGCAACTTCAAAGAATTTAGTAAAGCCCTGTCTCTACATGACGCAGCTCTGGATGGCTGATAAACAATTGCAGCTGCCAAAGTAAACTAGTAGGTCCTAATAATTCATGATTTTTTTTTAAAACAGAGGTTTTGGGCCAATTAGGAATCTAAGAGGCCATGTTCCAAACAGCAGAAGATACTTTGGATAGTAAGTGTCATCTTCCACTTTCCTGTTCAGGGTGGAAGAGATATGAATATAGGACCAGGAGGCTCAGGGTCGCAAGGGTCATTCTGGATCTGAGCTAGAATCACTAATCAAAGGAAAGACTTCCCAGGTGTGGAGATTCGTGGAGAAGGGACTATGAATTCTCTACCCCATCAAACAGCATAATCTTTGAAAATAAAGCACAGAGGCCTATAATGAATGCTTGTGTGCACATGCACACTTTATTTAGTTTTCTCCAGCGAAGCCGAGGCTCTCTAAAAGTAATATACTAGTCCTCTTCATCAAATATGCCTGGTAAATTGACTAGACATTTATATACTTTCTTATGCAAACAACACAGGAATACTAATTAAACCACGACAAACACATCTCATTACATATGTTCAGAAATAAGTTAGAAAAATACTTATGATGTATTATTTCTGGTCAGAACATACTGAACTCCTGAACCTCATTTTTAATGTCTTTTTCAAGCTCTAGTGTATCACAGAAACACAGACGGAAATAAAACATAGTCAATTATAATTCAGCCTTCACCTGACAAGATATCTATTGTTCAGTTCCTAATCTCTAAGCAAGAACGAAGATACAATATCTGTCAACTCCACTCAATATCATATTTCAGGAAAAATGTATAACCTAAGATAGCTTGGGAGTGATTCAAAAACGAGTTGCAGAAAAATCTCCTAGATGGAATGTGAATCAGGAGCTTTTGACAAAAGGAAGAAAAAATCTACTTACACACAGTTTCCTTGGATGCACCTCCCATGGCCACCGCACATATCTATGCAGCCGTCCCCGATGTAGACATTATCTATCGCCCACGTCTGCTGCTTGTCAAAAGGAGCTGGTTGATGCCAGCGGAAACGAGTGGCTTGGGACCTTTGAAGAAGAGAATTATAATGAAGGATGTAGTGGAAAAGAGAATGTGTATGTTTGAACAAGCGTGTGGAGGAGCATAAAACAAAAGCATGTGCATTTCCACTCCTGTCCTGAAAAGAACGTTCATTATTGCAGTAGTCTATGCAAAACTTTGGTTAACAAAACCAAAACAACCAAACTGCAATAGCTTGATCATATATTTCAGCCCAGTGAAAACCGACTAAATCAGAAACTAAAACTAATCCTAACATCTCAGGGGAGCAGTGAGCAGTGAATTTTGTGTGGGAACTTTCACAAAGTGAAACCAGAGCTGCCGCTAACTTGTATGTACAAATTCGGAGGAGATGCCTGTCCTTGAGCAGCCACTACCCCTGTGCCTTTGACTTGGGAACAGAATATGGGCTGGATTTCAGCTTTCCACTTGTTCCCTAAAACCAGACACTTTTGTGCAGTGGGCACACCGGTCCACCTCACACAGCATTCCTGAGGAATTCTCCCAGTGAAAGTCTTAGACACAGTATGAGTGTAAAGCAGACGGATCACTGAAACCCTAGGTAACGGACAGAATAAAGGAGGAAGGATAATAAGTAACACCAGACTTATTTTATTGATTTAAAAGTATATAAATACTTATATATGTTGATTTAAAAGTATACAAATGAAACAAAGAGAGGTTCTCCCATTCGAAACAGAAATGTATTTGCTCATTCAAACAGTTTTGGTGAGTGTCTTGTTCAGAAACACAAACATGTTTTCAGAGGCACTAGATGGCAGTAAAATCCAAACAATGCCCGAAGCTCAAGTGAGTTGAACATTAAAAGACTCTTAAAGGAAATCATTTGTGTTTATTGATCCATATACATTTTGTCATTAAGAGACTGTTAATCATTTGACTGAAAAATGTCTGTTTTAGACAGGACAAAAGACCAAACAACAGCAAAAATTTTGTATTTTCTAATTGAAGACATTTACGTAAATTTTAGAAACTAGAAAAGAAATAGACTAGAACTAAAATCTTCATTCTGAAAATAAGTAGTTCAGTCTGATATATGTCTACAGAGCATCAACGCAGAAATGGATTTCTCCACAATCCTTCTTGCTCCTCAGCTCCCATATGCTCCCCACAAGCAGAGTCATCGCTGCCTAATATTCTCCTATCACTTCCTATTGCATTTAACTTGAACCCCAAGCCTTGTCGTTGGCCCATGAGGCTCTGCCTGAGCTAGGTCCTCTCCTCTCCTCCCTTATCTGGGCCACTCACCTCCCAGAGAACTATTCCTTCTCCCACCTCCCAAAGCACACCAGACTCTTGCCCACCTTTCTGCCTGCATGCTTTGCCTCCCTCTGCCTGGTTAACACCTGTGTGTATTCAGGTCTCAAAGGAAATGTCAGGTTCTCATAGAGAAATTTTCTTCCTGACCTCTTTAAAAATATTTCTTCGATATTATTCTGTGTCAGAGCAAACTGTTCCTTTCCTTTTTCTGTATTTATCACAATTATCATCATATACTCATTTGCATAAGTATTTGATACATACCTGTCTCCTCCCTGGAACAGTAAGGGATAAGGGAGCAGGCGGGGATAATCCCTCTTTTGCTCAACATTGTGCACGCGCTGCACAGCACCCCCCATTCCGGAGGTCTCTATAGGTACAGGGAGCTGGTATTGAGAGGCCGCCATGCTCACAGCAAATGATGTGAAGATGCCCCCAACCCCAAAATTGTGCTATGCAGTGGCTCTGCTGTTGAGTTATTTTTAATGAATACATTTACTAATAGCTGTGCCTGTTTATATGCAGCAACATCTTATAAATAACACAGTGGAACATCGTATTTCCATAGCACCTAATTACTTGGATTCTGTAACTAATCAACATTTATATATTTATTCTGTCTTTCTCTTAGACTATAAGCTTCTGAATGACAGGAAATATCTCTGTATGTTTTCAGGAAATATCGTTTTGTATTCTCAGTGCTTACAGATAGCAGGTAAGTAAAAAACTTGACTTGTTCCCCTAATATCTTATATATGCCTCACCAAAGCCCCTATCACTTTGTATTCAAAGTGCCTATTTAGATGTAGTTCCTTCTGTGAGATTACTCTCCTTATTTACCATTTTATTATTAGTGGCACCTGTAAATGGAGCTTCATAAACATGTGCTGAAAAAATATTGAGTTAATGGCAAGAAGATGCTGAGAGAGAGTCAAACAGTTGATGTAGGGTGGGTGGGCAGGTACTGAGGTCAGCTGTGGGGGCAGTGATTTGATAGCTACGAAAGGGGGAGGGCAGCCTCCCACAGTTGAGAGGTGGCATGGCTGCCTAGCGGTGGCGGCTTTCTGATCACCGGTTGTGTTTAATCACAGTCTGGGCATCCACTTAACAGAGCGATTGCATGGAAGACTTAAGGGCCAGGTGCATTGCTGGGGTTGACAGGCTTTATGGGGACATCCAACCCTGACATTTTTAGTTTATGCAACTCTCTGGCATTCAACAGAAAAGGAAACAGTGGGAGACCATGTGAAGAATGTATGAAAACCAGAGTTAGCCGAGAGGAATAAAGATAAGTGAGGGCTCTAATTTGTACTCTGGCACTAGCCAGTTCTATGTTCATGCTGAGTAACTTAACAGATATAATGAGGGGTTAAATAAGATGTTTTCAAGGGCTCCTTCTCAAATGCAATGATTTTATATCCTTAGGAATAACTACATATAGTAATTATGTGCCCACAAAACAATATGACTGCACTATCCTATATTATTTTATAAGAAGGGGAAGAACTGGGATAGAAGTTAAAAATAAGTGTGGAAGTTGAATTGCTGAGACTTTTTATTCCCAGCCCTGCACAGCTTCACTATGTCAAGGGGCCAAATCACTTGTGTTAACACATTGACACTTCCCTCTCTGTAAAACTAGGAAAATGCTACTTCCTGCCTCGCAAGGGTGTTGTGAAAATTAATTAGCTCATGTTACCAGGACCTACGAGTATCTTGGTGGAGTCCCTGGGCAGGTGTCATCATTTATCCTGAAGTTCCTTGTAATGACGGCCACTACCAGCTGCTGCTTTTTGGAGTTGGGAGGGAAATGGCCCCAGAGCTGACTTCTCATTTTCCCATATCCTTGAAATCTCTCTCTCCCCTTGCTTTTTAATTTTTTTTGAATTTATGCCATTTCTTCCCCATCTACCCCCCCATAGTAAGTGCTACATAGTGCTTTAAAAAATCCATTGCTAAGCAGTAACAATGTTATTGCCAATAGTATGGTTCCTCTCACTGGCCTCCCAGGTGCTTTCCCCACACTGCAGCCACTACTTTTAATAGATCTCAATACACATTTTAGATTCTTTGTTTATGCTCTTTTCTTCAGAATGACTCTATCTACCTACGAAGTCCTCGTTGTCAGCATAATAAGAAAAAGCCCTTTGAGAGAAACCATAGATTTTTAAAAAACCGTTTCACTCTTCCCAGATGTTTCCTTTACTCCCAAAGAGATAGATAAACTACATAAGCCTAAAAAATCTAGACCAACCTTTCTGCTCTGTCAAGGAAGAACATGAGGCCCAGTGACCTAAGTCATGCACTGATTCACTAACAAAACTGAGATGAGGCGAGGATCTCCTGGTTCATTACTACTTTGTATTCCAACTACATAAATCTATCAAAACTCTACCACAACCTGTACACATCATCTTATTCTTACCATTACTCTTAAATTTGAACAGCTGGTTAGCTATAGAAGGCTGTGTTTATTGCTGCTGTATGTACACACAAGTCTATTTATCCTTATTTCTGCAAGTCAGTCTCATGGCTGAAGCCCTTGGCCCTCTCTGTTTGAGTAAGAGGCTCTACAGCGTCTGACCCATTTCAAAATGTGTCCTATATTTGTCTTGCTAGCCAAAACCTTTCCTATATATCTGGCATAAAATTTTCTTCCTTAGCCGATTTCTCTATATTAGACAAAAGTGAACAACGTCCCAAAGAAGATATATAAATAGTCAATGAACCATCATAAAATGTTCAACATCATTAGAAAAATATAAATCAAAACTATATCTGTATTGTTTATTATATAAACTATATCTATACATAGATATATCTATATTGTTTACTATGTAAGTTATATCTATCTTGTCACAATATATAAAAACTATTGTGAATTATATCACAGTAAAACTATTTTTTCAAAAAAAAAATGAAGATTAGCTACAAAAAGCCACTGTTAAAATGCAAGTTTCCTCAGGAATCCTAGTCACAAAATCAACTGGAAGTCCCTTATTTACACAAGTAAGCAGAAAGGGGTCTGCTGGGGCCTTATATGTTTGTGGAGTTAACTCCAGGTGAGTCTGCTCTCACTGAGATTCCCTGAGGGGACCCCAGGAAGAGAAAGGGACAGCCTCTGACAAACAATTGTCATAGGGTTAGCCTCACCTTTAACTGGCATATGAGAAGGTTAATGTACAAAGACAGTAATGACCATATCTTTGGTACATTTTTATGTTTCAAACCCATGTTTTATTAAAGCAGAGTGCCCCTAGAATCTGTCACTGTTGATGGATTAACAGCCTTTCCCAGAATAGTCTTTTTAGTACAATATGCAGCAATATATTACAATACTGTATATTAATTCAAGGTTTATGGTACAGTTGTTATGAGATAATATGCATCAGATAGAAAATATTTCCCTATAGCTTTTATTTAGTACTTTCACATTTCCTGTTTATATCAGTCCACGGTTACCGTTAGAGATTTTGTTTCCGGTGTTCATGTCTTTAATTTCTATAATGAATCTTGGGTGCTGCCATTAAGCAAGTAAGGTGACCTGGCCTGTGGCTTCTAGGAGAAGGGTCCTTTACCCTCCTGTAAGCAAGGATGTAAAGACCCCAGCACTGGGAGAAAGCACATGTCAGGTCAACTGAAGAGAGAGGGCCACTGGCTCATGACCTATGGACAAGAGCTAGAGAAAAAGCTCACTCTAGAAAGGAGGCATCAACTTGGGAATGAGGGGTTTGAATACATTAGTAATGGTGAAGAGCTCTACAAGGCTGAGCCATCAGAGGGGGCACAAAGACCATGCCCTAGGTAGAGCCTCATGATCTACCGAGTTATGAACAAAAGAAGGAAATCACACTTTGGGGTGGAAATGAAGGGGTGACTCTCAGAAATTGTCTTGTTCAGTTGAATCCTTTCACAGGTATGTGGACTACCAGCCATGGAGGGGGCTTATACAGCTTCTTAGCCTTAGGACTGGATCTAGAATCCAGTATCTTCTGACAGCATGTTATTGCTGCATTTGATGTATTGACCCTGGTTGTCTTGGATGGCAGGCAAAGGCTGGATGACCAGAGATCTGGTGGCAAGCAGTCGAAGCTTAACCTAGGCATCCCAGATCCTGTGGTAGAAAAATTCCCTCTTGGTGATTATAATTAACACTGAGAATCTGTAGGACACTAAAAGACTGTAATATTTTTTGCATTTTTAGGTAGCATTAATCTGTCCACAAAAGAATGTATCCTGCCATTTGATTTTCCTTTCTTCTAAACTTTCTTATAATACACTGAGTTCTGAACACTTGCATGAGAGGAGAAAGTGTTTGGACTATAGGTTATGACTCCACACAAATGGGATAAAGCCCTCATAAGGTAACCTAGGTCCTTCATGATGTCTCTGTGGGACTAGGGTGGAAAGCACACTGCAGAGTTAGCAACAGAAGAATTTAAATGAGCCACCCCACATGGCCTTTCTTTCTCCTGTGATAGAGAACAAGTGGAGGACTTTGGAACAGTCCTGGTCCAGCACTGACTTCATGACCTTTTGGAAAATCGAACAACCTCCTTGTGTCTCAGGCTCCATCGGAAGAGGTAGGTAGAGGGACCTGGAGGTTAAAGGAGACTTAAGAGACGTTTTAATCAATTACATTGATCTGTATTCTGACTTGAAAAAACTATAACACATTTTGTGAGATAAACAGGAAAGTCTGAATACTGAATATTTAGTAAGTACGAATAAGAAATTATCATTAATTTTTAGGCATGATAATTATATTGCAGATTTGTTTCAGAGATACATTCTAAAACATTTATAGTCAAAATGATAGGAGGGGGCCGGCCTGGTGGCACACTCGGTAGAGTGCGGCGCTTGGGAGCGCGGTGGCGCTCCCGCCGAGGGTTCAGATCCCATATAGAGACCGGTCCGCTCACTGGTTGAGCGTGGTGCGGGCGTGACACCGAGGGTTGCGATCCCGTTGCCGGTTGCGGTACGGGCGTGACACTGAGGGTTGCGATCCCATTACCAGTCACGAAAAAAGACAAAAAGGAAAAAAAAAATGATAGGAGGTATGGGATTTGCTTCAAAATAATATGGGGGGGTAAGAGAGAACAGTGTTATTCATGAAACAGTGTTGCTCATGAATCAATAATTGTTGAAGCTAGGTAATAAAAACGTCGAAGTTTAGTATACTATTCTCTTTAGAGAATGTATTTTGCATATTTTGGATTTTAATAGATAAAAATGTGAGCCCCAAATGCTCTGTGATCCTTTTAAAATCACAGTAGAATTTCGATTTGAGAATTACAAATAAAAGAGAGTGGCTGTCATTTTTAGGTAAAAGAAGATATCTATTATTTTTGCTGATGATTGTAATTAGTAAAAATAATAAAAACTACAGTGTTCTGAGTAAGCTCACCAAGGGCATCAAATACCTGACCATCCTTCACATACAAGGAATTTTCCAATAATTTATAAAATATCTTCTCAATGGAGAATGACATATTTAACTGTTAAAACAATCCTAAGAATCCATATATACCAATATGTATGTACAAAGTAAGCCAACTCTCCAATTCTCCGACAGAACTTTGACAACTGATAAAGCTTAGAGAGAATTCAGAATTTCTGGAAATGGCTTTATTCTTTGTTGTAGTAGAAATGGAAATAGATTTAATTTGTTTTAACATAGTGCCCCAAATACATTAATATATTCACTACGTGAAAATCAATAGTACCATGACTTGTACCAGACAAAATTATTTTATTATGTTTTGTAGCCCTGAAAGACCAGCAAAAATTTTGTAAAGTAACAGCAGTTGTGTTCAAAGCATCAAAATGATGCACGAGAAAATGTATATGGAAGAGAAGTCCAGTGCTTCTTTGACTTGGCTGAAAAATTTTAATAAGATGTTCAGTAATGTGAATGCTTGCAAAAAGCATAATAAAAGAAGAAACACTGAAAGAAATAGAGTACCAGGGCAAGTTAAAAAATATCTCTTAAAAAAATGAACTTGTATCTGCCTTGAATATTTGAAGAGCCCAGTAAATATTAAGCTTATTTATGTGGTTTTCTTAAAGTAAGACCTTTACTCTGCTTGCAGTTATAGTATGTGGGAATATCATTGAAAACTATTTTCCCTCTCTAAATCTTACGGGCAAAAAGCTATAGTCTCCCCCATCCCCATTCCATCACCGCAATACTTCTATAACCTTATCCTTTCTTCTGCTTACCACCTTTCCTTGGACCTTCTCACAAACATTAAGTAGCTTCCATGCTGTGGCTAAAACCACCTGGCTTCCAAAGTGTTGTAGTTAATCTTTAAAGAAGGTGGTTTCAGCTAGGTCATTAGGGCTAGTACAAGGGAATGGATCACCTTCAAGCTGTGACTAAAAATAGCCAAGTCACACCTGAGCCTTTCAGTGGCCAATCCCCTCCTCCCTTTCTTGGTGGGTTTGGGTTACCTGCCCTTCGAAGCATTGAGTCACCCTGGTTCTCAGGTGATACTTCAAAAACCCATGCCACTTGAGCCACCTGTTATTTTTAGGTATGGGGTTAGTAAAAAGGAGGAGGCAGATTCAGATGAGGGGCTGTGCAATTGATTTGGGCATCTTCATATCTTTTTCAGTCTTGCTTAGGAACTGCTGGTATTCCTCCCTCCCTATTCTCCTAGGACCATGTCTCTTAGGCAAGCAATAAAGATGTCGTACAAATGTAGTGGTTAAGCCCATGGGCTCTGGGGCCAGACAAGCTGTATTTGCTTCCAAACTGTTCTTTGAATGTCACTGATTATCTCCTAATTGAAAAATCCAGTAGATTTGTTGTGAAACTTGTCTTCACTCCTGTCTATGGCTTGTGTTACAGATGGTCATCTCTTTCCAACTGATGATCTCTTCTCACATGGCTTCTGGATACCACGTTATTCTTTCCTACCTCCCTGACTGAATTCTCTCGGTTCCTTTGCTAGCCATTTCAACTCATTCTGCTATTAAATTTAGGAGTACTCTCTTTTCTTTCTAAACAGAGAAGGAGTTGCGTTTTATCAACTCTTTCTTTGGAGTGTTCTGTAATATCCACCTCATCCCTTCCATGTGATTCATACCCCAGACCCTGGTTACTTCATCTACAGGTCATTATCACAACACTTGCTACTTTCTCTTATTTGAGTCTTTCTGTTCTCCCAGTTTATTTCTTGGAAGAATATTCTCAGTTTGAAACCCACCATAGTTCATTTTTCCTACAAGTCCAAACTCCTCTGCCTTGCTGAAATGCTTTCTATAAGTTAACCCAACTCTACTAACCAGCATCTTTCCACAGCTTCCTGACATGAGCCCTCTGCTTTAATCAGCAACTCCTGTGATTCTTCCAGGCTCATGTCCACAGGTCCTTGGCCTGTTCATATTGTTCCCCTGATTTAGAATGTTCTTCCCCTGACCCACCTAATTCCTAGCCATCCTTCAAAGTCAGGGCCCATCTCTTCTAACTCTGTATTCAGCTATTTCCTATTTCTCGACACTATGGTATTTCTTGCCCATTTCTCAGTGAAGTTCTAAATTACGTACAACATGTATAATTTTAAAGTTGTTTCTTGGGTACACTTCTTATTTTCTTCAGATTGTAACTTCTTCCAGGGCAAGAACTTAAGACAGTGTCCTATCATTACCACGGGCTCCCTCTCTTTAAGCTAAACTGAGATTTAGGAAGATTTATTAGCCTGAAATTGAAATCTGATAATAAACTTGTGCTGTGGTTAACAAGTATGATTTTGTAGTTAACTCATAAAAGTAAAAAATGATTTACAATTTTATAAATCTTTACAATGTTCCAAACACTTTTATGCACATTTATTACATTTTTATATGATAAAAAGATCTCTATTTTTCAGATGAGGAAACTGAAGTTTAGAGACATGAAATGACTTGCTTAAAATCTCATCGGGCTTAAAAGGCAGAGTCCTCCACTAGACTCCAATGCTTTTCCTTCTTTTTTTTTTTTTGTATGTCTTTTTCCAGGAAGATCTAACTTAACCAATGTGTATAGGAAGGAGTATTGACTATGAATTTGTCTACCCCAATGATTTAGGTTTTAACAAAGCAGTGTCAGTACCAGAGTGTGATGTATCTTGTGTTTAGTCTCAGGGCTCCCTTCCCAGGGAGAAGCACCAGCTTCCATTCAGTTTTGCAACTCAGGAACCAGGGAATCATTTTCCACTCTGTCCTTTCCCTCAGCCTCCCACGTCCATTTCATCATCAAGCTCAGTCATTTTTATTGCCTCCACATCTCTTGAATTTCTCCACTTCTCTTCGTGTCTGATGCTAGCACCTTAGTCCAAACTACCATCATTTTCTTTTTAACATCCTTCTCACCAACTCTTATCCTCTCCAATTTGTTCTGTAGTTAGAACAAGCTTTTCTGAATGCAAATCTGATCATGCTCCCTATTCCCAAACAAACCCTTTTTTTTTTTTTTTTTGTCTTTTGTCTTTTTTCTGTGTCCGGCAACGGATCGCAACCCTCAGTGTTGCCCCCGTACTGGACCGGGGACCGGCAACGGGATTGCAACCCTCAGCGTCGCCCCCATGCCTCGCTCAGCCAGTGAGCGGGAACCGGTCTGTATGTGGGATCCGAACCCTCGAGCAGGAGCGCCACCGCGCTTCCCAAGCGGCGCACTATCCAGTGCGCCACCGGGCCGGCCCCCAAACAAACACTTTAACAGGCTTTTCAATGTTCCTGTAATCCCCAAATCTTCAGTGCAACCTACGATGCTCTTCACGGTCTGACACCGTCTCGCACCTCACTGCTCCTCTCTCTTCATGTCTGATCACATACATTCAGTATCTCAAATAAACCTGCTTCCTCCTACTATAGGCTATTATCCTTATCTCGAACGCTCCAACTCTTACTCTTTACCTGGTTAACACCTATTCATCTTTCATATCTTATCTCATTTATCCTTTTCTCAAGAAAGCATTCCTTGGCCTTCTTGACCAAGCCAAATCTTTCTATGATATATGAGAGTAGTTCAAAAAGTTCATGGAAAGATTTATACTGTCTTTTAATCCTATTGTTCCATGAACTTTCTGAACTACCCTCATATAATCTTGTAGCATCATGTACCTGTTTTCTATCACTTATCACAGTTGACTCATATTTACTTCTCTGATTACTTGTGATTTTGGGTTAATACCTTTTTCTTCCACTGAGCTAAAAGCTCCTTGAGGCAGGGATAAGTTCAGCCCTCACATAAGCCTAGTGCAGAATTAAACAGCTAAAAAAATATTTATTTAATAAACGACTAATTGAATAAATAATTATTACTGATGACTACTGGCCATTTCAGTTTGGTGAATGGTTTGATGTCAATTTGTGGACAGCCAACCTCTGCTGACTCTTACCACCACTGTGCCAACAATCCTGGGATCCTAGCCTTACGGTCATATGATAAGAGAGTAGAAAGCTGCAGCTGTCACATGGTCTCAGTCATTCCTAACCCCTACTTAGCACACATCTTTGAGATGTCAGCATCATGTTTGTTTATAGTGAAGAGCTACAAACTGAAATCTTCAATTCTGGCCTGGTGAATCAGATAGACATTGATGTTTCAACACATTTCCACACATTGAGGTAGTAAGTTTAACTTAAAACAAGACAACACCATATATAACAATAATAGGATGAAAGAGTAGATATACATAGATATGTTAACTCATATTTGAGACAAAGTGCTCCGAGACTGGCATGTTGTTCTGATGATCTTTGGCATATAGTGGAGCATGATAAGAGTGAGTCTTTCTTGTGCTCCATCCATGCACATCTCTTTTTGAATTACCCAGAGGGCTTTGTTATAAGGCAGTGTCACCTTTAGGACAATTGTACAACATGAGCCTTGAGGGTAATAAAATAAAGAAACTCCATATTTGCAATATGGTTACAGGAGGAAGTGGCTCATCAGATTTTTTTGAACATCACTTAAAAGTGTCAAAATTCTTGTGGGTATGTGCAAGAGACAATTAAAAGACAGATTAAAAGATGAGGAATAATTACTTTTCTTGAGTAAAAGACTCAAGGGTATAATGACTAGCTGGAGTAAATCTTAGAATGTTGCTTATTTGCAAAATGCTACCAAGTAGCTGGGTAATCATTCATAGAATTCATAAAGACTTAAAGGACTGCTGCCTTAATGGAATTTTTTTTTTTACTTATTAAGATCACCTTAATAATTCATGCATGGCAATACCTTTAACGAGCAACAAAATCTCACGTATCTCATTTAAACTTGGCAACTGTGCTGACAGTTAATATAGTCTCGTACCTCTGAGCCAGCAATTGTAAAGCAGCCTTAGGCTGTTAGTAACTGAAACCATCACATTTATGATAATCCCAAGAAAAGTTATACCCTAGATAAATGGCTGAATTTTATGGTCATTTGCTAGGAAGATTTATTCATTCTTCATTTGTGGGGAGGTGACAGAACAATAATAAGCCCAAACATAAGTCCTGTTCTACGCACTGCATTGGTTGCTTTGCTTCTTTCTTAACGATAGCAACTGATCACCTTTTTCTTGAAGGGAACAGGAGTTTCCATCAAGATTTTAAAGGTTTCCTATGATTAACACCCACTTTAGATGGTGAAAGAGAAAACAGTCATATAATACTATTCCACTAGGCAATGTTAATTCTTTGCTTTATTCAAACAGGAGTGCAAATTCACGGATAATTTAGATTTAACTTCTTTACTGACATTACCAGGAAATTTTATCAAGCCACAGTCATTTCCCATAGACACAGTAAACGAAGCTTTTACAATTGTTCAGCACATAAAAGAGTGCTCCAGGTGATAATTCTCAAGATACTGTTCAAAATAAAATTTCAAAAGCAGCCACTAATTTTAATACACATTTATTTGCTATATCCATTTATATGATATTTCTCACTACTATATTTACAGCAATCTGACCAGCAGGAAATAGACTCCATTTAAATCTATTCTGTATCCAAAGGGCCTATTTTAAATGACTTGTTCTTGGCATGTCTAAATTAAGTTGAAGTTGGGCGATACAGCTGCTGTTCTCTTGTAGAAGCCATTCTTTATAAACATTAGAGTTAAAAGTCAATAAAGGCTTGGATTTTGGGAAAACACATAAAAACTGGTTTCTATTTTACTTATTAAGATAGCCTTAATAATTCACATACAGCAATACCATGAACAAGTAACAACATCTCACATATCTCATTTAATCTTGGTGTGCTAAAATATGACATGCCAAATCTTATCACATTTGGGTCACTACTGTAGAAGTATCCATACCTGGTATAAGGAGGGAGAGGCAGAGTGATCCTGGTCCACTTGTTGAAAGTATCTGACACCAGGATCCGCTGCAGATGATAGCTAGTGCATTCAACATTGGTGGGCAGACAGTCCCTCACCAATGGGTGCCATGACAATCCAAGATCTACTGAGTATTCCAGTTCAATAGCTGAAACAGGAAGCATGATTCTGGATATAAACACATGTCTTCAGAACTAGGAACCGGAATTACTTATCATGTTTCTATACGTATTAATTTTAATCAAATGTCAACTTGATTTTTTTCCCTATATTTATGTTTCCTACTTTGAAATGTTTCCTAGACTTACTTTGCCCTCTGTACATTACTAGTTATTATTTTTAAATTTCCACATTGGAATAAATTTTCTTTTAAGGGGATGTGATCAAGTGAAACATAAAATAAATTTTTCTGCATTACTCCTTGTAACGAGAAACTTTCAGAACAATCATGGCAAAATTATTACTTCATATACAGTTACAGTATATGAATAGTGATTTATAATAGTTATAATACATATACTTATAATATAGTATAATAGTGATATAATATATAACATATTATTTAAATGCTATATAATTCAATATTTTAAAAATTTAAATAATTTATTAAGCTTAATCAATATAAATTAATGTATTATATCCACTTATTTAATGGTTACCATACAGATAACATTTTATGTATATTTTAATGATCACTTTTTAAATAGTTAAAAAAATTGAGAGTTCTTCTCAATTTTTCCCCATTTTATAGGAATTCTGACCAACTAATGCCAATTTAGCTCCCAGTATGGGTGAAACTTCTTAGAAATTGTAAAATCTCTTTTGCTTATATATCTTGCTCTGCTCTGCAATGGAATATATATGGAGTATGGAAATCAGAGAGGTATAAAGAGGTAGCCGAAGGTCATGGAATTTGCGCCAATGCATGCAGTCAGGTTGCGGGCCTATGGAAAGATATTTCTTTCTTTCCTTTTTCTTTTTCTGAAACATCCAATCTATATCCCCTGTCATATTTCTCTCTCCCTACTCACTTCTTAATGCTTTATAAACTGCCTCAGCCCCCACCTCCCTTCTGAAATTGCTGTGGTTCTCAGTCTTGGCTGTGCACTGAAATCACCTGGGTGCTTTTAGAAATTGCTGATGCCTGGGTTCTGCCACCAGAGATTCTGATTGAACTCTTCTGGGGCATGGCCAAGGTGTCAGGCACTTTAAAGCTCCCCAGGTACTTCTCCTGTGCAGCCAGCCTTAGACCATGTACTGCTCTAAGGTTTCTAGGTAAATACAATGGCCTGGTCTCAGTCTTCATTGTACTTGTCCTCCTTACAGCACTGGGTGTTATTGATTACTCCCTGATTCTTGAAACTTTCTTTTGTTTTGGGGGACATTATTCTGAGTCTCCTGTCTTACTCTTCCTCCAACTCCTTTGCTAACTAGCCTAGCTATGGCAATCTTCCAGACCCTGTTTCTGGCCTTCAATTCTATGTATACACTCTTACAGCTTCAACTCCTACCTCTGTGCCCAAATCTCCCAATTTCATGTCTCAAAATGATTTTATTCGTTCAACAAATGTTTACTGAGCCTGGCATCATGCTGGATGCTGGGCATATTGTGATGAACAGTCAAGACACAGCTCCTGTTTTCCACATTGTATGTCCTTCTCACTAAAGGATGTCTCCACTTAGAACTAAGAAAATCTCATCATGTCCCCTCATAACATCTCTTCTTAACTATCAAATTTTATCAATGCAATACTTTTACACTAGTTTTCTGGGTTCAAAATTTAGAAGTTATTTTAGGAATTTTACTCTTCTATCTCCTTTACCCTCTATGTTCAATCTTTTACCGAGTCCTGAGATTTGTTCTTTATTTTTTGTTCCCACTGTCTCATATCAATTGTATCCATTCAATTTCTCTTCAAGACACAGTGCAGTCTGAGTTGCCTCCTACAGAGATTACACTATGGCTTCTTTTTTTTCTCTATTTGTCTTCAGCAGGTCCTGAACTAATCTTCCCAAAATACCATCATGTCACCCCCTGCACTTGTACACTACTATTCATGACCTTGTCAAGCACAATTTCCTGTGCCTGCTTTTTAAGGCTCTTCATAATTTGTTGCTAACTTTACTTAGTCTCTTTCTTTTACTTGGGACTTACCAGAATTGCAGACAGAGGATGCTCCTACACACACGTCTGTCCCTCCCTCTGGAAATGGAACACTTACCATAACAAGAGTCTGTGACCGAGCAGGAGGCAGCGAAATCTATCTGTAGGAATGAGTCCTCATTGATGGCAACATCTGTGGTGACCACATAACGGGTGCTGGCCTTTTCGATGAAGACCAGGGCATCGCCAGTAGAGCCACACACGGGCATCTTAGTGCCTCCCGGGTGAAGCAGCCATTTCCTACTATCCAGAGCTGTGAAATCATCTTCCAAGATTGTATTACCAGAAATATTTCCTCCGATGAGAATCTGAAATACAATTTTAAAACAAAATACCAAATTTTCAACTTGGTTTTAAGACACAGGAAACCACGTTTGTTTTTTGTTTGTTTTTATTTGTCAGCCTGCTCAGAACTGGCACCATCCAGCTAGCATAATGTTAGGGGGCCTTTTCGAATGCTCTTGTTTATGTGGTCTGTTTGCCCATCTGGCAAGAAGCTGCAGAAAACAAATCAAAGGATTGACAAAACCAATCACAGCCTTCATGGGCCAAATTGTGCCTTTGGAAATTGTATGCACCCAAGCTGGAAAAGAAAAATTTCGTTTACATGTGATTATTTTCCATGCAAAATTTCTATTTAAGGATGGTTTTACCCTAAGCCATTTCAGTTCCAATTCTTTCCATGGACTCTACCATTTGTTAACAAGTTGTTTGAATTCTATTTGATACACATTTTATTATGTATGAAGATCCTTTAGAACAGTCCATAAGGATGTTGGGGAGGCTTATTTACTTTTTTCTTCAAAGACTAGGAAAGAGGATTTGGGAACTACTGCATTTGGCACCAATACCAATTTGCACATTCTCCTTTTCAGTGAATTATAACCTTGTATCACGCTTCATAAAACCTCCCTACCCATATGGCAGATTCCTCTGTGAGCAGGACCTAGGCCTTCTGTTGTGTTGTTTATTTTTATAGGCTTAGGCGACTGAAGGAATAGAGAATGAAAGGAAGCTAAATGCCACATCTAATCTAGCTGTATGCCCTTGGGCAAGTCATTCAACTGTGTTGGGCTTCTTCTGCTGAGCAATGGGATTGGACTAATGCTTTCTAAAGCCACATTCAGCTCAAGTGACAAAAATTAAAATAGTTTATCCTGAAGGGACTGACCTGGTCGATAACCCAGGGGCTGTAGAAGTGCCCATTTTCAGATGGCTGCCACCAGCGGAGGCGAGTAGAACTAGAACGAGCTTTCAAGGGTATCTCCAGGGCAATGTATCTGCCCACGTTGCTGGAGTTGCTGAAAAGGAATTCTTGAAGGAGACTCCACGAGAGACCGCCATTGAGAGAATATTGTAGAAGAACAGGTTGGCTCCTGGGGTCTGGAACACCTTTACCGCATCCCAGTCTCATGAAGAACTGCACAAATCTGACATTAGTAAACTTTACTGTAGACTTTTACTTCAACAAGAAGTCCACATTGTTAACAGAAGACAAAGGGCAACATAGGGGAATGAATGGCTTTAATGAATATGATGATTTAATGAATGTCCAAAGCAATCACTTCAAAGCCTGATTTTCCTTTATAATATGAAAGGAAGTTAATTAGATGTGAAGTCTGAAAAAATGCAATTCTGTATGCACATTCGTATCTCACATCTTTCCTCAGAGAGAGCATGAGGGCAGTGAGCATTCACTGTACCCTCCAGCTATTCCACCAGAAGATGGGCTGTTCAAGTTTGGGAGTGTGTATTGTCATCTGTTTAAGATAAATTTGGATCTAGTCCGTAGTATTTGAAACTGGAAGAATGTAATTAATGTAGTTGATGTCACATTATTGACAAAATCATCCACTCTTGGGTTTCACCAGGAGTTTTTCAGATGTCATGTTTTGTGAGACACATTTAAATCCACCAGTTGTAGTACCTCTTTGTGGAAGGCCAAACATCTTTTGGAAAAGGTATGTCTTTTCTCCCCAGGGGTAGGGGAGAATGACTGTGAGTTGGTGGTGGTGGTGGTGGGCTGTGCCAGCCTCTGACTGTTGCTGGGGCTGGGGATGGATGATGCTGGCCACCGAGAACTGTGGCGGCCAGCCAGTGGCAGCTTTTCCAGCTGGCAGGGAGGTGGACAAAGTGGCCGAAACCAGCTGGGGTGCCAATGAAAACTAGCTCACATGTCATCTTTAGCAGGCAAGCTGCTGGTGCCTGGTCTGACCACTATGCTAGCTGGTAATACAGAATAAATTTCATGTATAACCCAACACACATACCCAATAATATATGCATGCCAAATATAGGAAATATATTGGGACTTACAATAAATGTTACCAGTGTGATATATAAAACCATTCATCCCTCATGAGTTTTTCCCCTCCATTAATTTATCTCTTGACCTCGAAAAAATTGGGATTTTACATAGAGCATTTTCAGGTCAATATATGCAAATCCCACGCAGCATGCCACTGAGATGAGCTAAATAATGGAGCTTTTAACATTGGATTAATGAATACATACATGGTTAGTGCCTAGAGATATTAACATTCATAAAAACAGTAATTGTTTACAGAGAAAAACTTTTAGCATATTTTCTATTCGTATTGGAAAAATGTTTATATTAACTTAGTGATAGATAAACCATGTCAGAATTACTTGTTTGGGAAAATTTAATAACTTCTAAATTAGAGAACTCGGCTGCTAATGAAAGCCTCGAATAAAGAACATCAAATTAAACTATTTGCATTAAAATGGGATAAAGAAAAATACAATTTTGCCTTCTATTACTCTAAAATTATTGTCTCACAGATATAACTGCATTTTCAATGAAGCACGATCATATTTATGATCAAAAAATGAAAGATTTAAGAGAAAGAGGAGATAAAAATGTTAAGATGTATTTTAAGATACTCTGAAATATTTCAAAAAACAAAAACATGATTCCTTTGTTCACTTGCAAAAATAGGTCAGGGTTCCATCTTACACATGTTAAATTGTCTTTTTATTTTCCTTGTTAAGTTTTTAGCTCATCAAATGGTCAAGGGATACACATCTTGACAGGACATAATCCTCTGAGCCAGTTTGAAATGTTTGTTTCTGAGTGACTGTTCTCAATTTAGAAAATGACTGTAGAACGTGTGAGTGAATCATTGGAAAGATGCTTATAGAGAATAAGGCTGTACTTCAAGCATTTTTAACTTAAATTGCCAATGGAGATAAAATTAATTGTAAATAATTTGAGGATATATTGCTTTTCAATTAAGCTTTCTACTAAGCAAGGTGTAATAAATGTAAATAATTTCTACATAGTCCAAGTGCTAATGAAAAGTGTTGTGTTGAAGGTGGATAAAAAAGATGCAACATTATTTTCTTGAAGTTAAAGTAAACATTGTCAGTTCCCAGTTTCAGTCTTGTCAAATACCAGATATTAACTTTTGTCTGTTTAGCTATGTTTCATTCCTGATGTAGTTATTGAACAAATTTCTGTTTTAGAATGGAAATTGTGTCTTAATGGTGGCTTTGACAAGAGAGAAGTTTAGTATTTCTAATGGAAGGCTTTGCCCTTGAAATCTCTCTGCTTTCTTCTGTTTTGATTATGTTCTTCTACTGCACATAACAGTGTGGTTTTTCCACCGCATTTAAAAATGATTACCTAGCATGTGATAAATCCAGGTCTCGAGTCATCAACATGCGCAAGCCATCTTCATTGAAAAAGAGGTTGTTTCCACTGGAAAGGATTCCACACTTCCGAGATGGCTTTCCACCACTCATTAGTAAGAATCTATCAGATTCTAGCTGACCTGAAAAAAGTGGAAAATGTGGTCTATCTATGGCCCCAAGTATAGTTGCATTATATTTTTTAAAGGAATAGGTAACTGCATTATATAGTTTTAAAATATGAAGTCATAAATATTAAAGTCATATGTTTTGGATAAGAGGTCTCTTCAACATTTTAGCATGCTTAAATTGTTTAGCCTTGGCTAATATAATTTAAAGATACACATAACAGGAGGAGGGGCATCTTTTCTTGAGTTATCTATGGTCCAGCCACACTGAAAAAAAAGACACTGTTAGTCAGAGACAGGTTTAGGCCAAGTGTACGGGAGGGCATGTGGCCTTTCCATCAGCGTCTTCACTGTGTCCTTTCTAATGTGAGGATAGTATAAGGCAGGTATGATATAATATTTTTAAAATCATGGTTTTAACAGGAGAAATTTCAGTGTAACTTAGTATTTCCTGTTAAATAATGTCTTTCAAAATGTGCTCTCAAATCTGTTCAGGTACTCATATATAGTTTTTTTTTTTTCACTGTGGTAAAATACACATAACATAAAATTTACCATTTTAAGCACTTTAAAGCAAACAATTCAATGGCATTTAGTACATATGCAACATTGTGCAAGCATCGCTGCTACCCAGTTCCAGAACTTTTTCATCACCCCCAGAGAAAACCATTAAGCACTCACTTCCCCTTTTCCCTGCCCCTAACCTCTAGTAACCTTCACCTTCTTTCTGTCTCTATGGATTTGCCTATTTTGGATATTCCATACAAATGGAATCATATAATATGTGGACTTTTGGGTTTGGCTTCTTTCATTTAGCATAATGTTTGCAAGCTTCATCCATGTTGTAGAATGTGTCAGTATTTCATCCTTTTTTTTTTTAATGGCTGAATAACGTTCCATTATATGGCTACACCTAGATCTAGTTTTAAAATATATTGTAAAACCATAAATGTATTATAACAATTTTACAGAAAACACGGGGAAAAAATCTTTCAATCCCACTATTCTATAAGATGTTTTTCCATAGTTTGATCAGAGTGCATACACAATTTAAGGGCTTTCCCCCCCCAATTATTACATCTCATGCATTTTTCTATGTTGTAACATTATTTTCACAGATAATGATGCTGGATTCTATGTAAAACTAAGATACAGAAATTTCTAGAGGCTATTTAATGAGTTGGTTGTAAAGCAATGACAGGAATCTGTATTTCTGGAAACTTGTTTCCTCCGTCCGAAATTAACCCTCTGTAGATAACTTTCTAAAATTATCATTAATCAGAAATTACATGGGGTAGAAAAAATGGTGAAAATAGCCTTCATTTTTCTCAATTAAGGTCTTGCTCTCACTCATCAACCATTGTTTCCAAAATGGAACCCTATAAAATTCAGAACTAAATGAATTCTTGGGTGGTCACAATTGTAATGATAATAAAAAAATATTGGATTTGAACTCAATGATTAGTTAGTTCTCCATCACAAACTATGCTTAACATATATATATTTCACAAAATTACATGGAATTTATGAGAAAAGATTACCTTCAAAATCATCCTTGAGAAAATCAGGATTTTTGGTGCTTATTTTACAGGTTGGACCTGAGTAGCCAGGATCACATATACATTTGGATCCATTGAGACAGCTCCCATGTCCGTTACACATCTCTTCACATTGGGGACCAATGTAGACATTATCAATGGCCCATGTCACTGGCTGAGAGCCAGCAGGGTAAAATCCCTGGTACCATCTGAAACGCACAGATCTGGAAAAGAGGTACAAGTCTTTCATAAGCTACTCAAAAGAACAGTATACCCCCAAAGTAAGCACATCTGATCAACGAACAGTGGGCAGTTACCACCCATGCAGCACAATCAAGAAGTAGAAAACAAGATTTGTCATTCCAGGAACAAAACTCCATTCTTCAGTCTTCAAGATTTTGCCAGTAAAGTTCCTGCTGCTTGTAAGCCCTTCCCAGTCCTATCAGTATGTCAAAATTCCACCTGACCTTCTTACCTTTTTCAATATTGACTTCCTTGGTTAAGATTTCTCCATTCCTACTATCTAACTCTGCAAAACTAATCTTTTTTTAAAAATTGAGGTAAAATTCACATAACATAAATTTAAACATTAACTATTTAAAGTGTATAATTCAGTGGCATTTAGCACATTCACAGTGTTGTCCAACCATCACCTCTATCTAGTTCCAAGACATTTTCATCACCCCAAAAGGATATCCCATACCTACTAAGCAGCCACTATTTCTCCCTCCCTAGAAACCACCAATCTGCTTTGTGTCTCTATGGATTTACCTATTCTGGATATTTCAGATAAATGGAAACATACAACATGTGACCTTTTGTGTCTGGCTTCATTCACTCAGCATAATGTTTTCAAGGTTCATTCATGCTGTAGCAAATACCAGAATTTCATTCCTTTTAATGACTCAATAGTATTGCAGTATATGGATATAACAACCTTATCGACTCATCATTTGGTGGACATTTGGTTGTTTCCACCTTTCGGAAATTGCAAACATTCATGTACATGTATTTTCTTGAATACCTATTTTCAATTCTTTTGGGAAGAATGGCACTGGAACTTCTGGGTCTTACGATAAATGGCCAATCTTTTACTTTCTCTTTTCCATAATTTTCATAGAATTTCCATTATTATAGTCATCACAGCTGGAGTTATTGCAAAGTGTGCCTATTTCCTCTATTGGCCATGGGCTCGTAGAGGCCAATGTCCATGTCCCCTTTTTGTTATTTGTACCTTTTCATGGTGCCCAGTATAGTGTTTCACACACAGTGTTTATATGCAGTATTTGCTCCGTAAATAACTATTGTACGTAATTTGTGTGAAAGGCCTTATGAGTCAAACTAAGGTCTTCTGGATTTTACCCTATCGGAAACGGAGAGCCGAAACAGAGAACAGAAACAAAATGAAAGAAGACTATTTTAAGAGAAAAAGTGACAAAATCAGATTTATTTTTAGTTAGATGTCTCTTATTTCTTCATTTTTTTTTAAATCAAAGATAATTTTTCTTTTGATTTATAAATGAATTGTCATGTCATGTTGTTGACAATCAGTTAGCTCCTTGGAAATAGTTCAGAAATAATTTAATGTATTTTATCATGTTTAAAATTCAGTTCAAAGAAGATGGATTTATTTTAGAGAGGGCAGGATATATAGATGGGAATGTGCACTGATTTTTGTACCCTGTGAATCTGCTCAATTTTCAATTATCATAGAAACTAAATTCTGAATAGTTTTTTATTTGAGAAACAGATGTTAGAGAAGTCAAACACTAGGGTTGGGGATGGATGGTGGGAGAGAAATGTGTTTGTTAGGCTTCTAAAGTTTAATAGATAGTAAAGCAGATGGAGTCAGGTTCCCATATATAGTTTTAACCCTAATGTTATTGTTTATACGAAGACTCCAACTATATGAAGCTGCCCCCAAAATGCCAGTTCATAATTAAACTTTATTTTCAAATACTTGTCAGAGTTTAGTGTTGGCAAGAAGCACTTCTTGCCTTTTGAACTTTCAGACTGCTGAGCTGAGGGGAATGGCTGGAGTTTTCCTTTGAACCAAAGCCCTCATGGAGTTTTTTGAACTTCTTATTTATTCAAATGTTCTGAATACAAATGAACCACCTTGGTTGGATATTTATTATTGTTCACCTGCCTTGACACAGAAACTGCAAGCACTATGATAAATAGGCTGAAGGGTCTGGTTTTGGAGTGGTTCCCTTGGCTGAAATCTTATTTTGAAAATTTCTCACTGCCACCCTCCTTGCTGAATGTCAGCATCTGTTCTCCCAAGGCAGTGGTATCTGAAATGATCTGTTTTTTAAACACACACTTAAAATTTCAAGCACACAACACTGCTTTCATTAAATAGGGATTTTGGTTGACTCATTATGAAACAGCATAAAGCTAAAACAATTAGGAAGTTTTAAAGACAAAAAGACTTAAAAGGACACAAAGGTGATGTGAATAGAATTAGAAGCACAATACTTATGCTCTGAATGTAAATTGACTATATGTGGAAGCAAAAAATGGCCATTTTGGCACCTGGAAACATTTCAGACACTTTTTTGGTGTATCTAGTGTCCAGTGAGTGCACAGAAAACATTAATTTAAACATGGATATTATATATTTTTTAGCATCTAGCACTGTGCCATTATCATGTACCATATTGAATACAAACCAAGGAATGGTTCACTGAGTTGGAGAAAATTTAACTTTTGCCTTCCAGCAATTCATGCCTGTGTGGCTTTTAAGAAGAGTGCTAATTCTTTTCCTGAAACAAGGACTAGACGACACTGCTAAGGCAATTTCTTCTCTTCACAGAAATGGTTGATGGCAGTTTGAAAGGTAGGTTTATACCATTCTGAGAGTGGGCATGTCTCCTAAACACATTTACTTTCTTTTCACAGAAATGAAAATGACATGGAATACATATAACATGACAGTCTAAGTTCTATACACACTATAGGACAGTGTTTTATAAGTGGCTTTTCACCAGTGGGTGAAAACATAGACATCTGCATTTCTCTTGCTTAGATTTCCCAATTATATTGCTGTGCCTTAAGTGTGAGTACTGCACAGAGGATGTCACCAAATGCTAAGTGAGGTGGTCTCATGATACTGGGGCACCGTCCTTGGTGTGGCATCTTCTCTCAGAGCTCTGACTGGCAGATCTTTGTGACCTTATTTCATACTCCTTAGACAGGATTATTTCCATGTGGAAACTTGCTGAAGCAAGTCTTTGTTGGCAAAACAATCTGAACTCATGGCCTACAACTTATCTTCAGGGCTGTTTTCAATCTTACTCAATTCTCAGCTGGGCAATTGGAGGAAATTAGAAGTTCATTAAAGAGAGAACTTGATGCTTCTCAGCAATACCATGATGGAGTTTGGTGGAATACTCTGGTCATAGATGCCTGTCTTAGTCTGTCAGGGCTGCTATAACAAAGTACCATAAACTGGTAGCTTGCAAACAACAGAAATTTATTTCTCACAGTTCTGAAGGCTGGGAAGTCAAGATTAAGGAGCCTGAACATTCAGTGTCTAGTGAGGGCTCACTCTGTGGTTCATAGTGCCTTCTGTGTCTTCACATGGTGGAAGATGCAAGGCAGTTCTCTGGGGTCTCTTTTATAAGGGAGCTAATCCCATTCGTGAGGGCTCTGCCCTCATAACTTAATTACTGTCTCCCTCACCCCAAGGCCCTACCTCCTAACACCTTCACCTTGGGGGTTAGGATTTCAACATATGAATTTGGGGGGGGGGGACACAAATATTCAGACCATCTCTGTGCCTGAGTGATTCGCTCTCCAGGCCTTTCCCCTTGCCAACTCTGCCTATAGACACGGTCCTTGGTAGTAATGCTTCTGTTGCAACACTCAGCGTTCTGGCCATACCTGATTGGTTCAGATTTTCTTTTCTGGAAATTTGGAATTAAGAGTCCCACTAAATGAAGGTTGTGGTTTGCTGAGTGATGTTAATGTTAGCATGATAAAAATGAGGATATCAAATTCCCCACACTTCCTGAATGGGGTCCATACAATTCCCCAATGTTTTTCCAGTAAGTTCTTCCACTTTTTTGGTAAGCCTTTTTGTATTTCTTGCAACATTGATCTTAAAATAACACAACTGATTTTGGGTAAAAAGTTTTTCTGGGCTACTTTCCCCTGCCCGCTTCTTCTGTGGACAAGCTCTGTCAACCAATAGTAGCTTTCTGGCTGTGCTGGCTGAGTCATCTACTTTACCTGTTGCCATGATCTCCAGAGACTCCCTCGCCTCCACGGGCTATCACTTCTAAAGACACTTGAGGACATTTTGATTTGTAATGCTTATTTAAAAAAAAAATAGTTGTATATTCTATTAGAATAATGACCTGGTATAACAAGGATTAGCAAATGGCATAGTTGACAACACAAAATATTAAAGTCCTTAGCAATCAAATTATAAAAATTATGCTGATGAGATGATGAGGATTGAATGGATTTATGTTCAAAGAGGATGAAGACTTTTGAAAATTCACTTTCACCCTTTTGGAAAAGTACTAAGTATTAGTTGTTTTGCTTGAAGACCCAAGACTTCTAATAATGCTCAGTTTCACATGAAGGATATAAATTTATTTCCATCTTAAAAGTATGATATCAGTACTTTTTTTTTTTTGACATACTCTGAAAGAATAAATTCTTTATTCTGAGAGAAAAGACAGAAATTCTGAGGCAGCCTGCTTTGTTGATTTCTTCTCTTTGTTCACTTATATTATCAGTTTTATTTTTTGAAGTATACTTTTCATTTCATTTCTATTAGGGTCCAAGTCCTTTATCTCCAAATAGCTTTTCAACAGAAAAAGTCAAATACGCATAACCAGAATGCTGAGAGAGGTTGCAAAAGTAGAAATGCCTGGGGGAAAAGTGCTAATAATTTTTTTTTATGAGACACCAGGAATATTCTGTGGGTGCCCCTCCTCCACACATGCCCTCTCCCTGCATGAAAGATATAGGTAAGTGTTTGAAAATCATAAAATTCTAACTGAATGTATATGTGAGGTGGGGGTCAGCAGGGGGCAGGGTAACAACATTAGGGGAAAACCATATTTCTGTTGCTTCCTAATTGATCTAATGAAGACCTACTCTAATAAGCCCCTCTACGGGCTGCAGTCCACAGTGTGCTTATAAAATCTACCTTCAAACTATAAGTTAGTAGTTATGACAGCTTAGTGTCCTATGTTTTAAATATCTATTGATCTGCTTCAAGCAAGAACTGAGGAAGAAACGTCAGATGAGAAACAGATGCGGTGCCAAGCAGCAGATCCTCACCCGCAAAGGTGCAGCTTCCCAAAGGGCACGACCTCCCTCCTCCAACCCTGGGTGGTCCCTGCGTAGTAGGTGCTGCCCGGATGGTGCTCGGTGGAGCACAAGGAGCTGACGTGGCTGCTGCTGTGATAGCAGAGGGGGAGTAGCAGGTGCCAGGTCGCCCCAAAGTCCCTTGAAAATTCCAGTCTGACTGGATCAGCAGATGAGCTATCCGTCGAGCATCCAACATTGATCTTGGGGAAGAAGGAAAAAATGATACAAATTACCTCAGAGCAACAAGCCTTGAAATGATTCACCACTTCATTATTTTCTAGAGTCCATTTTCCTAGGAATTGCCTTGCTGAAATATTTAACACTATAAAACTCTGTTTTGCCTAACTGAGTAATATCATATATTACCTTTACATTATAATTTTTCATAAAGAATCTCAAATGGCCTCATGAAAAATTTATTTTCCCTCCTCTTATTAAAAAACCGAGAAGTGGGTAAAGCAGAGGCTGGGCCAATTCCAAATTTTACCTTCGGCCAACTTTCATAGCCAAGCCAAGCAAACGGTAATGAAAAGACCGTTTCCCTAATCTGCACTGTTAGGTCTTTTCCCAGTCTGCTGGGTAGGAACACCTTCTATTTTCCTTTGTATGACAGCTTCCAAAAATCCCAAGGTTTTGTACATGGACAATCTTCAACACATATTCAATATCTAAACAAGACAGAATACTATCATTGTCACTCTTTCCCTGGCACAGGAAAAGACTTTTTAAAAAAATTATATATATTTAAAGTGTACAACATACTGTTTTGATATAATATACATAGTAAAATGATTAGTACACTTAAGGAAATTAACCTACCTATCACCTTCCATAGTTACCTTGTGTGTGTGTGTGTGTTAAGAGCACCTAAAATCTACTCTCTTAGCAAATTTTCAGTATATGATACTATATTATTAATTGTAGTCCTCAGGTTGTACATTAGATCTCCAGACTTACTCATCCTATATAACTGCAAGTCTGTATCCTTCGACCTATGTCTCCCCATTTCCTCCCCCTCCATGCCCCTGGTAACCATTATTCTACTCTCTGTTTCTATGTTCTACTCTCTGTTTTCTTTTTAACTATTAGGGAAACAACCACTCCATTCCCTTTTCCTGATTTAAAGTGCATTAAACTAAAACTGAGTTACATAAATGCATGTGATTCTTTCTATCCCCCTTCCAACTGGGATTAGCATTTTCTTACTGTCATGCCATCAGAGCAACCAGTTATTTATATATATACACGTATATATCTATACGAGGGTATTTCAAAAAGTTTGCAGAAAAATACAATTAAAAGATAATGCGAATCTTTCCATGTATGTCTTGAAAACTCCTTGTCTATATATGTGTGTGTGTGTGGGGGGGGGAATTTACTCCTTTTACCTTCTCATGACATTTGATAAACTTTTCAACTATAGGCACTTGTTTCTACATAAATCCTTCTGATAACAGAATTCTTAAAATGGCCAAAGGTGCAACCTTTTATTAGCATTTAAAGTATAAAATAAAATAAGAAAATAAAACAGAAATTTTAAAATAGATACAGAATAATTTCTCCACCAGCCATCATTTGGTCTCTGACTTTTGAGATCACAAGAAACAACTCCGATGTAGAGGATGCAGACAAGTTAGTCTAAAACAAATATTCAAAATTGTGTTGGTACAATTAGGCACTATTTTAAGTAAGTCTGCTGATTGGTTGGTACAGACCTCAGCTATGAAACAAGTTTCTTCAAAAGTTAATACTCTTGAACATGGCATAATGTACCTTTAGTTCTGCTTATTTTTTCAAAGTTCTTGAAATATGTAAGGGTTTTTGTGTTAATTATTAATTTGCTCTTGAAAAATAAAGGAGTGTATAAATATTAATAAAATACACAGAACAAATATGTTTGAAATTATAGAAATAGTGTAGTATTATCTTATCTGTAAAATTCATGATACCATGATAAATATTATATAAATGTGCTGGCATGGTTACATTGACCTGGGTCCTAAGAAATTTTAAGTTTCACATAAAAACTGTAAAAATAACAATACTAGAATAGTACAATTCTTTTCATTTTTATAATGTTTAAAATAATTTATTTTGATAACTTCCCATTGTAGAAGGTGGGGAAACTATGGCATAACTATAGGACAAAAAAATCAGAAATAAACCTTACTATGACTATTAGTTCTGCTAATAAAAGTTAACTATGATGTCAAAACCTCTGATGTCTTTGCACAAAAATGGGAAGTCATAATGCATGAAATTTATCTGAGATTTTCCTCCTCTTCCCTAGGTTTTCTTCAAGATAAAATTTAAAGCATTTCTAATAGAACAAAGCCAAGTACCTCAAATTGTATGATGGTGTTCTCATTCACATTTAGGTCACGGGTGGTAATGGAATGCTCACCGACTTCATTTGAAACAAACACCATGGCTGAGTCTTCCTCACTGTAGTGCAAGAAAACAACAAGGAATCCATTTAGGCAAAAAATTAATCATGATTTGTATAGAGCAGTTGTTTTATTTTTAGCTTCTCAGTCAAGTACTTACGGTGCTCCCTTTGAAGAATATGGGCAATAAAGACCAATGTTACCACCAGGATAGAAAAGCCAATTGTCTTCTCTGGGCCCAAAATCAAATGTATCCAGAAGCATCACAGGGTTGTTTAAATTATTTCCATCAATAATGAAGTCATCAACAATCCAGATTTCTTCTTTCTTACCTAAGGCATTTTTGAATAAAGCAAGTTTTTCCAAGGATGAAAATGAGATGGACATTTTTCTTATTGGAAGGACAGAAGGAACTCATTAGCAACAGGTTAAACATATGCCTTCTAGACAAAAAACACACACTATGTAACAGCATATTTACAGTGAAAAAAGTGTGAAAAATATTAAGCTTGCAACCATATTAAATTGACATAGCAGGGGACTGCCTCACTAATTTTAGAAAGCTAGGACAAACAGCTTGTGAGAGCATGCCGTCCTGATTACAGTGGTGCTATGAACCCTTTCCTGGCAAGAGTGGGCTTTGAGTTGTGTTTTAGTGGTTTAGGGGTATTTGTAAGATGTCTGGTCTGTGAAGGTAGGCTGTCAGTCAGTGGACTTAGAACCGAGGGACACTAACTAGTCTATTCAAGGAGCAACTCACGACCTTTTAGGGCCAACCCATGACTTCTTAGCCCCATGCTTTAATCAGGCTGACGGATCACGGCCATTAAAATTTATATATAACTGTATTTAATTGTTTTCTTAATTTAACACAGAAGAAAAATAGTCTATGATATGTAATTCTTAATTTCTTTTTCTTAAGGCTTTTCAAACTTTCTACATTTATTTGAAGGTTCATGGAAATATATAGAAAACTAGTGAAACCACTCCTTAGAGTGTCACAGGATTTGATTCAACAACTTAGGTCAGGTGTTTAAGGAAAATATTACAGAGTAGATAAGAAATACAACCCCTGCCAGTTAGACGGGCCATCACTGAAAAGACCAAGAATAACAAATACTGGCAATGATGTGGGGAAAGGGGAATTTTTCTACGTTGTTGGTGGAACTGTAAATTAGCACAACCATTATGGAAAACAGTATGGAGTTTCCTCAAAAATTACAAATAGAACTACCACATGATCCAGCAATTCCATTACTGGGTATATACCCAAAGGAATGAAATCATCATGTCAAAGGGATACCTGCACTCCAATGTTCATTGCAGCTCTATTTACAATAGCCAAAATAAGGAATCAACCTAAGTGTCCTTCAGCAGATGACTGGATAAGGAAAATGTGGTATATATACAGAATGGAATACTACTCAGCCATCAAAAAGAATGAAATTGTCCCATTTGCAGCAACATGGATGAGTTTGGAGAAAATTATGTTAAGTGAAATAAGCCAGACAAGGAAAGAGAAATACCACATGTTCTCACTCATAATTGGGTGCTAAGAAGGAAGGAAGGAAGGAAGGAAGAAAGGAATGAAGGAAGGAAGGAAAGAAGAGTCACAACAATACATTGAACTTTCAGAAGGAGAGAACAAACCTAAGGATACTAGAGACGAGGAGAGGAAGGGAGGGGGGTTGGGGTGTGACAGGTGGGGTAAAGCGCATAAAGAAAAAAAAATCATAATTTATAATAGTGGATTTACTAATAATAAATAATAAAAGTTGAAAAGAAAAATACAAAACCCAGGCTGCCTTTTGGAAAGCACTGCTTGGACTGAACTTGAATCTATGTGATAAGACCATGCCAAGCATGAATATCAAGATTTCCCCAGGATGCTTCTTCACTGATTTCTACTTTTAGTACAGTTCTTACAAATATAAAAAAGGATCTGTAAACAGAATCCTGTAGAAATAACTTGACACTTTACACGAAATCACATGTCTCTATTTCTCTCTAATCCTATCATTGCTCTAATTCTTGTAGCTTTCTTTCCCTTTCCTGTTTTGGAAGTGGTTGGTAAAAACAATGAAAAAAACCAAGTAAGCATTAGAAACACAACATAAAGACAACAATCCTCTGAATTGTGAATCTGGCTACATTTCTTTTTTGGACTTTTATTTGGTGATTATGTAATATATATGTATATTTTGTACACAATAAGTTAGATTTTTAATTTTTTTTTCTTATTAGTTATAAAGGAAAGGTTAAATTTGAGAGATGGAAGTGCATTTTTAAAATTCATTTCTATGTTACCTCTGAGAAGAATCTGCTTAATATGGTATCTTAGGGCTTATTTAGGTGATTAAATGCATGTTTTAGTAAAGTCTGGTCCTTTATAATCAACAGTTAATAGAAATATAGGAAGCAATAAAACATTTCAAATTTGTAGAATCATTTTCTGTAACCATTTGAAAATGCTATTAAATTATATATTCACTTTAAGTCATCACTGAAGCGAGTGTATGTGATAAGAATATTTTATCCAAGGGACTATCTGCTTTGGTCTAGTCCCTCTCATTTTGTCACGGCATTTTGCCCTAATGTTGTTCTGTCTCACTAATGAAATGCCACACTCAGAAGAACTACGTATTCCTACACGAATTCAACAAAAATGTAGTTAAAATTGATAAGTGCCTAATGGTAACGCTGAATTATTTTTTAAAGAATCCCAGCTCTCTATATATCATCAAGAGAATTTACTAATAAAATATGAAGAGATGATAAAGATATATAAATACTCATTGAGACTTTTCAAAAGTGAAGCATTTAAAATGTGTGCTATGAACGCTAAACCACTCAGTTGACAAGCACTTTCTCCACACCTTAGAAACAAAAACGTTAACATGCCACTGTCAGTTTCGATCATAGGAGAACACATGCATTTTTACCGTTATTGTAAGGTTGCCAGAGTCTGAATCTTGTAGCGTTGGTTTGGGCAGTGTACGGCAAGGGAACATTAATGAAAAGTATATTGGTTGTCTGAGGGAAGTAAAATTCATCCATCAAGTGCCACGTAATTCCTCCATTGACAGAGAATTGTAATAGAATAGAGTGAGATCTCTCTGGGGTTCCTAGGAAGAAGGTAACACAGGTATAAGATGTATTGAGATAAAAATTGGGAAATAGTATGTTCTTGGCCTATTCCTTCAGCATTGATGCATAAGCCGATTTATATTTACAGAGAGGCTTTATATATAGTCCACATGCTTCAGAGGCAACTTAAAGTAATGATAGGTTGGGCTTTCTGTATGAATATATTTCAAAACACACACCAAATCTTGGATTTTCACACAATAATACCTCCCTTTCTCTCTCATATACGCACACACACCTTTCTGTATTTAGGAAACATTACATCAAAAAATTCTGATTTCTACAGCCATCACAATTTTGCAAAGGGTCAAATTTAAATATCAGGATACAAACAAACAAAAAATACTTGAAAATTTATTATACCCAGAATGATGTTATTTTTCAAGAAAATTAGTTAATATGAAAAGTCAGAATAACAAAGAGTAGGCTTTTTTAAAAATTTGGTTCAGATCTGTAAAAGAAAATTCAAAAAAATTTTTTTCAAAATTTTTATCTTAAAAATCCTTTACTTTAAAATTCTTATAGCCAGAATGCAGTTGTGGAAAGACTCAGACATAATGATAAATTTAACTACAATAGAACTAGTAATGATCACTACAGCTATATGAAATTATTTAAAATCAGTAGTTATCCTTATATGAAGCTGAACTTATATTAAAGAAAAACATTTATGTATGCAAATTTACATTAGCTCTTCCATATAACAAAATATATGGGTCTTAAATCTATTATTTCTCTGTGGAGGAGAAATTGTGCATGGGAGAATTTTCCTGAAGGAAAAGAATGAATTCATAACCATAGAAGTGGCTTACCTTTTGCTATAAATCTAAGTGAAAACTGGACATACATAGTATTGGTACAATCCAGATCTCTTGAAATAAGCATCCTTAGTCCTTCCTGAAAACAAAAATCATAGGTGTTAAGCAGCCTCATTTCATTTGAAAAATTATTTTCCTTTGATTTTGTACACCTAACTTGTATTAGCTAAGTAATAGATACATATCATGATCAAAAAAGCAATATTTTGTCCAGTTTAAAAAGGAAAATTGAATGATCCTTGTTCCCTCTCTCTTAATGGCCTTCATTTCCTGTGCCTGAATAAGTGCATTGACTTAAGTCTAAGTCATACTTTGCTGTGACTTTTATAAAAAGCAGTGCAAAATTGATAGCATTACATAGCTACAGGCCTTTTAAAAACAGCCTCCTTTGATCACAGCATGTTGTGAGAGGAGTAATGAGGAAGCAGATGGAAAATGTGCCAAGTGCTCCTGCTGAGAACCGGGCACTAATAGGTAACTTTTTCAGGGTTCCAAGGAGTCTTAGGAACTTACTTCTCCCTTGCTCACTCTGACAGCCCCGGGAGGCTCTCATTCAGGCTGACACAACAATACCTCCCAGTTGGTCAAGTTAAATAAGGCATAAGTAAGGTAAGTCACCACGCCTAGGCTGTAACCATTCATGCAGAGAAGCCAAGGAAAGAGGAAAGAGATCACATCAGCTTTAGTAATTTTTTCTGCTAATTAACTATTTCTGGTTGCCTGGGACTGACAGCTTGAAAGGTTGTTTTCTTCCTGTGTATATAGGATTGCAGTGACAGCCAGTAAAATAGTATGCAAATGTCCTAAGGTCCAAACAGGCCTTTTAGCTTCTCGGCTCAATGAAGTGACTCCAGGGGTGTCCAGCTGTGTGATACTGAATGGACACTGTCACCTGATTTCTTAACTGTCGACTAACACACACCAAATGCAATTTTAACTAGAAAGTGCAAATTTTTCCTCTTCTTCTTAACATTTATTATACATCACATTCCTCAATAGCTGAAAAATTTTAAATAGAGCTAATTTCACAATAGCAACCATATATTGAGTGCCTACAACATGCTGGGTTCTAAAACACAAACACTACTCACTCAGCACTCCTAAGAGTATGGTATTATTATTCTTACATTGCAGATAAGGAAAGCGACAATCAGAGAGGGGTTAGTAACTCGCTCAAGAACACACAGTTTATAAATGGTGATAGTAGGATTTTAACTCAGATATGTCAGATTCTGAAACTTATCCTCTATCCTTTATAAGATATCACTGCTTTGTTTATTAAACCATCTTTTGTTTTTGGGAGAAAAAATCCAGATAATATTACATTTAGAATTTGAGAATTATTTGATATTATAATGAAAAAGCAACTGCATTTACTTCCATCTCCTAACTTCACAAAGCATAGATTCACACTTCCAGAACTGAAGGTTGCTATGTAAAAGTCTTGTATTTCCAGTCTTTGTTTTTCTTTTATGCCTGATAATTCACTGTCTTGCTCAGTCCATGAACCCTAATCAATGCCTAGTCATCTTGGCTCAGTTTCTTCACCCCCTCCCTTATACACTTACAAGCATAAAGCCTTGGATTCTTTAATAGCTTGGTGCCGTGTGGAGGGGGAGGTTTAGAGGAAAAGTGGCTTCCTCAGCTTATCATGAAAAAGTTTTGAGGTGAATAGTTGATAGATTCAGCTAATAAACATCCCTTGCTTACATAAAGATAAAGGAATATGATTACTCTTCCCCTTTGACTATGGAATGTAAGTATAAACCTGTTCCCACGGGCAAGCACAAGTCATCTGTGCAAGGGACCCATTTTACACTGGATTTCATGCATTAATTTTTTTGAAAATGGGCATGATGTATAATCCGAAAGTATCTTTCTTTCATATTTGCAATATTTGTTTATAGGTTAGCATTTGATATTGATATTTATGTGGCAGAACCGTCAAGCCCTGTTGACACATCTATTTTAGTTCATACAGATAGGCTTCTTTTCTCATTCTTTTTCCAGATTCAGTGATCCATTTGTGCTAAATGTGAGGAGTTCTTAGCAACCAACAAGCTATTTTAATAGCTGATGGTACTCCTGAATCTATAAACATTAAAAAGAGACTATCATTTCCTTCTTCATGAAAGAATGCCTTTCTAGGTCAAACTGCAACCTACTGAATGGCACACGCTGAGCCCCTCCACATCTTGCAGTGCTGATAGATAATATGCCTAACATATATAATGCCTGGCTGCTCTTGCATTTGGATGGCTAAAGGGAAAATATGACTATGTGTCTTTCTCATTTATAGATACAAGGACCAAGTTAATTCTACTGCTTCAAAATGTATCAGGTAAAGAACTTTAAATCATGAAAAGTTACAGGGCTTCTGCTTTTGGGTCTTGTCAACTACTTCAAATGGATCAGAAGTGAGCTAGTTGTAATGACAGCTAAAGCCTTAGATAAGACTATAGTGAAAAAACCCCCCGAACCAGAAGTTTCCACTCTGAAATGTCCTACCTCAATTTCTTCAGTCTCTCCAAACTCTTAGAGACTTGTAAATCTCTTAGGCCCCTAAGGATTTTTTTTTTCTCATTCAAAACTTGAGAAGAATTTGGATCCAAACAAGGAAGAAAACTGGCATTTATTAACTATAATTGAAAAAAGTTCTAGGGTGTCTAATTTTCTAAGTGTTAGGTGTTAATCATTAAGGTTGTATAGAAACCCATGCAGATTTTTGTCAAAGATTTCATTTGCACACCTAGATTAGTCAATTTCCTCATGCTGAGAGAGACAGGATGTAGCATGTATTCACATATGAAGATGTGCCAACGTAGTGCAGAGTTTCACACAATTGCTTAACATCTCTCTAACTAGACATCTAGGTTAAAATACAAAAATATACGAATAATGTTTGAGAGTGATATTTAATTTGACTTAAATGCTTGGTTTTCTTAAAGTCACAAATGATTCTTTTGGCAGGAAGAAAAAAAAAGGATGGAAAAATCAAAGACCTTTCATAAAATCACTTTTTAAATATTGCAAATTAAATATTTAACAACATAAAATGCTACATTCTAGAATCTAGATTCTAAAAATGGTACATGCATAAATTTTTATATATAATTCCAGCAGAAAGTAAGAAAGCTCTGATCACCAAAACCGAGGAAATATTTTATGCCCAAGTGATCATAAAAAATGATTTTACCAAATGGAAGAGGAAACATGGTTTGGGCTAGAAGAAATAACTATGTATAAAACAATACATCACCTGAACAGACGCAGAAATGCATTTTTGTGGAGCAGTGAGTGAAGAAGGGAATGTTAGTAGTAGGACAGAGAAATAGAAACTTATCTGACCCCTTTGAAAATGAGAGACGTTCCAGATTTGATGGTTTCACCATTCAGATTCCCCCTCTCTGCACCATACACTTCAGGCCAAAGGTCAGGATGTAAGTTCCCATTGAAATCATCCTTAAGAATTGAGGGCAGAGGAACAACAGGAACACAGTAGGGCCCACCAAAGCCCCGGTCACATCTAAGGAAAAAATGAGTGGAGAAAAGGCATTATTTGTCATGCATTCAACAAGCCATTTTCATCTTTCTGTCGCAAAGAAAGAAACTGCCAGTTTTTTTTAACTTACACACAGCGTCCAGCATCACAAATCCCTCGTCCTGAGCACATCCAAGGGCACCCTGTGGCCAGCACGACATTATCAATAGCCCAGGAATCAGCCCCCACAGAGTAGTTGGCCTGAATCCATCTGAACCGGGTCCTGGGAGAACTAACCAAAGAAAACACATCATTGGCTTGAAAAGCAACCTTGAGAGCATGAGGACATTAATTTTAGTTCCCTTTTCCCTTTAAAGTGCCCTTCTCTGGGGTCCAGTTCCTTATTCTTTGACACTATTTTATTATGAAGTAATAGATGCTGTTTCCTCTTGACCCATAAACTGGAGAGTAGAAAACATGCTATTTAAATAATTCGCCATTCTTTCATACAAGATTCTACAAACATGCGTGAGATGGAAAAGTTATCTTGAACTATCAATTATTCTGTTTTTGAAATACATGCAGAATTTTAGTTTTTGCTTTCAGGTTTTTACTGCCATTCAGTACTGAAAAGAGACTAAAGATGATAAGATGAGGAAAAGCTAAAATCTTACAAAGTTCTGGCAGTGAGGTCCCTATTCTATGTCCCTAAATGGTTTCTGCGAGTAAATGGTAGCCTTTCATGCCTCTGCCCTCTATTTCGGTTCTTGAGGTTCTGGTTCTCTAAAGCTGAAGACTACACTAATGTGATACATTCCCATATTTTCTATCATATTTGAAATCTGTTGTTTGGACTATACTGGGTCAGAAGACCGCTTTAACTAGACATAGATGCAGCCTTACCAAACAACAATAGTCTCCCATTCAGGAACAGAGTGCATAGCAGAAGTTTGTTAGTTTTTTGGAATGAGGCATCTACCTGAGGTAGAATTTCAGCTGCACCATTTCACATAACAATTGTTTCTCCTACACAAGTCCTCCTTCAATGAAGCATAGCTGTCAGTGTGGAAGCTTTAAAATGGAAATCTAACCATGTGACCACTCTGCCTAACAGCCTTCAGTGGTTCTCCACTGAACATGCACTGTCAAGGCCAATACTTGAGACGACATACACGGTCCCTCCATCATCTACCCTCTTCCCCGGCTCCAGCTTGTCTTTCCCTATTTCTTGCCTCACAGTTTTATTCTGGCAACACCGAATCCTTGAATTTCTCCATCGTCTCATGAGTTCTTGGGGGTCCAGGATCTCATTTTGGCTTACAGCAGCACAAATGTGCTCCCACACCTGCCTTCTTTGGATAAGGCCAACTCACTTAGACTCGGCTGAGACATCAGCTCTTCCAGGAAGCTCCTTCCAATTACCCCAAGCCGAGTTAGGTAGCATCCTTCAGTGTTTCAGTAATATCCCTGAGTATTACCTCTGTTATCATTTTATATCATCAACAGCTGCTTAAATGTCTGTTATCCTAGATAATATATATCTGGGTACTGGCATCATATTCATTTAGTTTTAGAGTGCTTAAAACACAATAGATAGCCAATAAATATTTATTGAATAAAAAAATGAATAAATGAGCCAGAAGCAAGCACTGTTTAATTCCCTGGGGTCTTCAGGAAACTATTTCAGGCTAATTACTAAAATGCTCTGGTTTCCTGCAATTTTTTCCTGCCATTTGGTTGTGCATCTCTGAATCAGAACTGAACCAGAAAACCAGAAACCACTGTAAGTATTTAACACAGAGAGAATTTAATAGAAGGAATTGGATGCATAGTTAGTGGCAGAGTTGAGAAGTCAATAGAGGCTGTGAGGCAGGAAGCCACTACAAGTCCAAGGATGGAAGGAAAGGGAGGAGACATTGTTGCCACAGCTCAGAGGACAGGGTCACATGGAGGGCTATCTCGGGAGAGCTGGAGCCATAGAAGTTGGCCAAGATGCACTTGGGTAGAAAAGAAGGGGGAGGAACACCCTGATTTATCCCTTATTTCCACCCTCCAATATCTTTGCCAGCGTTAGTGACTGTCTAAACCTTTCAGGAAGGCAGCAGATGTAGTAGGCTGGGAAATGCAGCCTGCAGAAGCCAACTTCCCTGCAGTTCAGAACAGGGCACAGGAAGGAAGAGGCAGTCCTAGGATGGCACAGTCTCTAACCAGTCACCACAGTACACATTGGTACCTAGAAAGATCCTCAAATTATCCAAATGCCTAAGCCACAAAAGTGGGAGCCTGCTCTAAGTCAATACAACACTTGAATAGGACCTGAAATGCTGGGAAGGGAAAGAGATGCAAAATGATATGAGCATTCCAAAGACACCAACCTTTTATTAGTACTGCGGTACTGAGATTAGAAACAAAACAAAACAAACAGAACACTAAGGGTATTCTGCTATATGTGATCACTCTGGTTTATGGGAAGAGACATATTTTTACAACAATTTAAAAACCAAATCTGGTGGGCAGCATCCATGTTGCTAAAGAACAGAAAAGTTCAGCCTTGTGAAACTTTTGGAACTCTCTAGCCACATTTAAAAACTGCAGCCCAAAGCACCTTGTACTTTTTTTCCTTCCTGGCACATTCCATGCATAATTATTATGAAAGAGCAATAAAATCCCCAAGTGGAATCACAATTATTTTCAAATTTGGTGACAGAAACCTAAAGTTTTGACATGTAGCCAAATGACAATTCTCACATGGTGGAGAGTGGAAGGTAGACAGTGATCCGCTTCCAATTCTGGAATCTTTCCGAGGTGTAAATTGAACTTTCTGTGTAGTGCAGACAGCCGATGGTTGGGGGAACACACTCTTCGGTGACAAGATGCCAGTCTCTGCCATTGTTCAGAGAATACTGGAGCTGTACACTGTGGGAGTCACTGAAGGGCTTGCTACAGCCCATGCTCATTTCAAACTGCAAGAAGGTAGATGCTGACACGTGAAAATCCCAGGTCTCAGCATAACGAGGTTTTCCTACAAAAATAAATAAATAAATGAATGAATAAAAGCTTAATGGTAGCATAGAATTGTGCTCTTTTCTTATTCGGTGTTTATGCTTGTCGTCAACATTTTCAATAGCAAACAAAAATCATGGCTTTGACTTTTCTTTTCATATTTACTGTTTTTATTTGGTTATCATAGTCTTGTAAATATGGAAGGCTGCTCACTTGAAAGACTTTACAATCTTGAGAAGGGCTAATACAGAGTTTTAAGTCAGTAATTCTGCAAATTATGAAACATAGGAATGCCTTCATACAGGCATTTTTTTGCTTTGCTTTTAAGAAACCTTAATATCTTTATCCTAGCATATCCTTGCTTCATGAAAGGCAATTCCAACAAAAACTGAGTCATGGGGCTCACCAAGCTATATTAGAGGACAACTCTTTTTTCCCCAGTGGCCTCCCTCAGCACAGGCAGTGTGGCACACAGTTTTGCATTAGAGAATTTCCTTTTGAGTTTTAGTTAATTTAGTCCTCCAGATAATCAAATATTCTCCCTTTATTTGGTGATAATATATACCTATGTTTTCAGTGAATATCAGAGCAGTATCCATCGAGAGACAATCAATATCAACTTGACCTCCTTGGATTCGATACCAGTTGGCTTGCAAATCTATAGAGCCATCAAATTTGTCTTGAAATCCAGTTTGAGAGCTGTCATTCATTCCTATAAGGACATCATCCAAAGCCCACTGGGCTGAATGCTTCCCTGCAATCAGAGGAATAAAGGCAGTTAGAGAAGCTTCATTACATCGCAATATGAATACCTTTATGAGAGTGATTTTAAATCAAATTGTCTAGAAATTGACAGTAAATTAAGAAACACACAATACAAGGTGAATATGGATGCTGTATGATCTAAAGGCCACCAAGAAAGTTGGTGTGAGCAGTAACTTACCATGTTGAGGCTGCCACCATCGAAAAGCCGTTGCAGGTGTCTTTGCCTCCCGTGGCAGGTCAATGGAAATGATCTGTGGTTCCAGGAACGACATGAAGTCCAACTCTCGAAGCAAATGCCAGAATATCCCATTGTCATTTGAATACTGAACAACGAGCCCTGAGTTAAAAGACATAAATCCAGTTACTTGGACAGCTTTCCTAGAGGCAAGGAACAGTATTTTATAAATGGCAAAACTGCAACTCCAAATTGTGTCTCATAGAGTGAGGGCACATTCGTCTAACTTCCAGGCAATGAATTAGTGGACCTGAAGGCTCATCAATTTCTTGACAGTTTCTAATGCATGGACTCTTAGGAAATGGAGGAAAAAAATACATAAGCTCTTTTAAAGACCATTCAGCTTTGTATGAGTGATGAGCACGTTGGAAAGGGGAACATAAAAATCCGCTCCAGATCATGTATTTGAATTTTAGATTCTGTCCTGAACATTACAAACTCTCATATCATTATTATATACTCAGAAGAAATATCTCAACCTCCGTGGCACAAAATTAAGTTGTACTCTTTGCTGCCAAAGCACTAGGCACTAGCACTGCCCAGTCTGAATTTCTACTAAGGAGAGAAAGTTCCTTTTACTGACCTTGGTCAGTTAAGCCTGAGTGAAGCCAAATTATTAAATGGCAAAGCAGAAAAACTCACTCCTCTCCAATGTTTTACTTTCTTTTATCTGTGTCACCTTTTCCTCCCTTTACTTACCTCATTCTTTCATGCCCCCTACCTGTCCCTAGGGTGATATGATCCAGCAAACTGCATATTAAAGTGTAAGGGACCTCATGTGGTAAGCCTGCCACATCCCCCAGAAACACTTTTATTTTAAAAGAGGACACAGGGAAAAGGGTAATATTGAATGCAAAGAAACAAATAGCTAAGGATAAAATTGTGGGACTGTAATATATATATTTATATAAACTAGGTATAAATCAGTGCCCGTCTTAGGAACAAGATTGTACAGTCTTAGAAACAGCTTATATATGTGTGTGTGTGTGTGTGTGTGTGTGTGTATTCACACACTCTTGTATTTACAAGGATACTTTCAAAAATTCATGGAAAAATGGAATTAAAAGATAATATGACTCTTTCCATGAACTTTTTGAAGACCTTTCACGTGTTTGTGTGTGTGTGTGTGTGTGTGTGTATAACTAGGTGTATGTATATATATAGGTATGTATGCATGTATGTTTGTTTTGGAGGAAGGGGACAGAGGGATAGAGGGTGTCTATCTAATTGCCTATTTCATAATTGATTCTAAGGCTGACACTGCATATTCAGTATTAGGACTGGAAATACTGAACTGCTTTCTGAGTATTCACAGAAATTATGCTCAGGAAAGTTATATTTGTTACATTTGTTTTATTATATTCTAACTCTCTTGGAAAATTAAATCACTTATGGTATATACAACTTTTACATTTCCCCATTATTGACTGACTAGAACTTCTCAATCCCTGTACCACATTTGATATGCAAGAGCTTACTAAAATAAAGTTTCAAGAAATATTAAAATAAAATATAGAGCTAAAAGAAAGCTGTTTAAGGCTAATAAGTATCACATAGAATTATTGTCTCCACATCTGAGGAGGGGCAATGCCAGGAACAATAATGATGGATATGCTAAAAATTAATTTAATTCAGGAGAATTAAATCCGTCATATTTAAAATAGAAGAACTCATCAAACTGAATGAGAGGATAAAAGTAGCTGAAAGGGCAGGAGCTCTTTGGGAGGCAGCATGCTGTCCACAGGTGTAGGTTGTGGAGTTCGAGCTCCAGGTGGTTGAAATTAGACCCTCATTTGGGGAAGGGAAAGAGACACCAAAGTTTATGAAGAAAATTGAAGCTAAACCATTTCTAGTCTTCATTTTCATCAAGTTGAGGAGTGTCTGGCAAAAGCTCTAGTCTCCAACCCTTGATGTTTGATCAAAATATGTCTTATTGGCTTTATAGTGTGATGTTGAATCATGGCTGAGGGTGCAAACATTTCAAAGTTTAAGTTTTTCTTGTGGTGATTAATTTGTGTTAATATGGTTTACATTTATTAAGATATGAGAGAGAGAGAAAGAGGGAGAAAGAGAGAGAAGTTATTTAGATAGTTATCTGGTGCTGACTATTCAGAAGGTGGATTATAGTACTAGAAATGAAGCATCGTGAGAGTAAAATCTCACGGGCTCATCCTTTCTAGTGTCTTCTACTGAAAGTATGGTTCAGACCAGCAATTTCACACCTTGGAAGAGGCCCTACTTGTGATAGTTTTAAACATATGTCCACATATTCTATGGCGCCCCTCCTTCAAAAAGTAGAGCCTAATTCTCCTTCCTTTGAATTTGGATGGCCTTACTAACTTGCTTCTAATGAATAGAATATGGTGGAGGCTGGCTCAGTTGGTTAGAGCATTGTGCTAACAACACCAAGGTCTGGGGTTTGATCCCTGTGCCAGCCAGTCAACCCAAAAAAGAAAATGGTAGGAGATACGGTGTGTGACTTCTGAGACTGGGTCATACAAGGCATTGCATTTCTTCCTTGCTCTCTCTCGGATCTCTTGCTCTGGAGAAAGTCAGCCTGCGTGTGGTAAGGATACTTGAGCAGCCCATGGACAGGTCTACATAGTGAGAAACTGTAGCTTCTTGCCAATAGCCCTGAAGGAGAGCCATCCTGGAAACAGTCCAGCCCTCGTTAAGTCTTCCAGACCACCCATCCTGGCCTTTGTCTTGACTGCAACCTCAGGAGATATCCGGAGCCAGAACCATTCAGCTAAGCTGCTCTCAAATTCCTGACTTACAGAAACTGTTAGATAACAAATGCTTGTTGTTTTATGCCACTCAGTTTTGGAATAATTTGTTATGTAGCATACCAACACCCCAGTCCTCCTAAACTGCAATTTGCATTTTAACAAGTCTTCAGGTGTACATTAAAATATGAGAAGCATGGCTCAGAAGGTACGTATTCCACTTGGTTTCTGCATATTGCCTTTCCTCATTAGCTTTTTCAGGAATGTCACATTTACCTTCAAGCAGCAAAAAGGTCTGCAGAGATGAGGGCTCCAATTCCAAAGGACAATGAAGACATGCCTCCCAGGTTAGTATGGGAGAGTGGAGGGATGCAGGAAAGGGAAACAGCAATGTCTATATCCTATCACTTGCTGAACCTCATTAGCTGTGTCATCTGACACACCACACATCATAATAAACCAAGCCCTCTGAGCTCATCTACCGAATGTTTAAAGCATGTAAGACATTTCTTTTTAAACTTTAACTCCATCTGCGTTATGCCCAGTCTTACTGAAAATAGCCTTATTTTGATTTTAATTCCAAATATGTAAATTGATGCTTCAGCTTGAGTAAGTAAAGATTCTTTGCTTTCATCACTGAAGAGATTTGTTCAAGGATTTAGGCCGATTTACATTTTAACAACCAGTTTTCAATAAAAGCCTGAGAAATATGCCTGTGGGATGTGAATCACATGGCCAACACTGAGTTTAAGAAAACGGCTCAAGATTAGTTGAGAAAAAGTTGCTTGTTCCTAAAGGGATCCTAAGGGGAACTGGCCCCACAGGACAGACAGCAGCACTTGAATCAGAAGTTGAGTATAGAGCAGAGCCTCAAATGTAGAATAAGCAGATGCTTCCTAGTGTGTTCAGGGCTTTTTTGTTTTTTGGCTTATACACAAATAGGGACACGGATTTGTAATTTTCAGAAGAGTCATGCACACAAACTTCCTTTAGATTTCTGTTTATTAAATGTCACTTCCTCAGTGAGCCCACACCTAGACCATTCTACCTACATCAGCATCCCCCTCCCCCGCATAAGTTTACTTTCCATCTCAACAGCTTATTTGTTTCTGTCTGGCCCTTATAATCTAACATTTTCTTGCTTATTTCTTTTCTTTATTGTTTATTATCTGACTCCTCTCACTAGAATACAAATTCCCTTAAGGGCAGGAATTTAACCATAAAGGGGTCATTAGTGCCACACGGATCTTTCCCCTCTCTCTATTTTTCACTTGGACATTTTCTGGTATCTTTCTCCTCTAGCGCATAGTAGTCTTGTGCTTCTTGTCCCCTATATCACGCTCTTTCCCTCTGCCACGTGGCTGGTAACATCCAGAATCTACCCTGCAGCTTCTTCGTTATCCTGAGTGCTGAGAGGAGGATCTCAGACTACCCATGAAGAAAGTGTAGCATAGGGAGAAATCATTTTTTGTTTTAACCCACTGATATCTAGAGGGTCATTTGTTATTGCACCATAACCTAGCTCACCAAGACTCACTGTCTTTTGGTCACATTGTATCTGCAGCATCTAAAACAGCATCTGGCTTAGGATGAATTCTTAATAAATGTTTGTCGAAGAGACTAAGGAATGCAAAATGGTCTGTAAAAGTTTCTAGACTGCTGTTCCCTGCATAGATGATCTGGATAATTACTAGACTGAGATAGTCAGAAAAAGTCATTAAAGGGCCGGCCCGGTGGCGCACTGGAGAGTGCACCGCTTGGGAGTGTGGCGGCGCTCCCGCTGAGGGTTCGGATCCCATGTGGAGACTGGTTCCCGCTCACTGGCTGAGCGCGGTGCGGACGCAACACCGAGGGTTGCGATCCCGTTGCCGGTCCCCGGTACGGGCGCGACACCGAGGGTTGCAATCCCGTTACCGGTCAGTAAAAAAGACAAAAAGGAAAAAAAAAAAAAAAAAAAGAAAAAGTCATTAAAGCCTTCAGTTAGTGATGATATGGCCAAGGAAATTAAGAGCTGATGAGCACTCAGTAGCTCTAACGACTAACAGGCACTGTTTAAGCCTGAGATAATACCTGAGATCATAACAAACTTAGAAGCTGCAATACTCTTCACATGCTGTTTCTGAGACCAAGGTTTGGATGAGAACCCATCTGAGAAGCCCATTGGTTTTGTGCTAGAAACCAACTCACATTCAGGGTCCCTTAAGGAATTCCATCGTACCTGCAGAGCTCCTTGAGGCCACCTATGATTCAAGCTTTTTGCATTTCTTTCAGAACTGGGTCATTTGAAGCAGAAGATGGTATTGGGTGCCTAGGAAGGGTGGAGTTCAGGGCAAGGAGAGAAGTAGTATGGATGATGGTGGAGGCATAAATTCTGGAGCCAGCGTGAGTGGTTTGAATCCCTGACCCATTCACTAACTGCACGCTTGTGGGCAAGTTACTTGACTTCTCTGTGCCTCAGCTTCTACCTCAGCAAAATAGGACTAATAATAGTACCTATGGCAAATGGTATGATGGAGATAAAATCAATTAATACCAGTAAAACACTTATAACAGTGCCTTGTATATAATAGGTGCTCAGTAAAAGTTAACATTTATTATTGCCAAGAACTGCTTGGTAATAGCAAACATGTAATAAGATGTTTACGGGCAGAAGTAGAGTTTGACCTGCATTTAGAAACATCCTATGCAAACAAGTTTCTAGCCTCCATGATGAATATAAAAGTTTCTGCTATTTTTTTCCCCTCTCTCTGTGGAATAAAGGAATAGAGTTCCCTAAAATAAATGCCCTTTGATCTTGCCTACACCCAAAGCAGACATTACATTTTCCAGGCTTAAGGATCTGCATGAGAAGTCTTAGGGAGTACAGCTTCACGCAGCCACCCATTCCATGAAGAACTAAAGAGAGGAAATGATTCAGGGGAATGTATCACTTTGCAAAATCCTGGCCAAGCTTTGGGAGAAAAGGACAAATTTGCCAATAGTAGTTGTAATTTCTGCAAAACTATAGAAACTTACCTTCATTTCTAGCTCTTGGTTTGATGCAGGTAATACCTGAAGTTTTGCTTCCGATTTGTATATAAAACTGAACAAGTCTGGGAAAAAAAATTTCAGTTTACTTACAAATAGGTGAGTTCAGAAGAGCTTTAACTCTTTGCATTTTGACACATTAGAAAAAACTCTTATAATTCTTAAGTACTACTTTTAAATACAAAGGGCATATGACAAGCCGAGACTACACAGAATTTAGAAAGTTAATTCTGTAACCATATAGAAAATGTTAATTAATATGATGATTCATTTTATTTTTTAATTATGATCTAAACATAGGAAACAGTTTAACCCCACTTCACTGTGACAGTCTGATATAATTTAGTGGAATTACTGAAATGGGAATTCCTTCATTCCAGATAATACCATCTTTGGAAACTCAACATGAAGCATCTAGCATTAAGAAGTTGAATGCTATATTTGTTTAGGAGCAGATAATTGCCTGTCTACTACTGAGTTAGATTCAGTTGGCTAAATTTTATGAACTGACATTCACTGAGTGTGATGTAAATTATGCCTCAGTGTACGGTAACTGACAGAGAATGCCTACTTGACAGGCACAACTCTCAGAGAGGGATGCAGAAGGAAAGGAAAGAGATTGAAAGCAGAAAAATATGATACAGAACTCGAGATTTTAGTGAGGATAAGGTCCAAAAGTTTTAAGTGTTTTTTCCATTTCCTTTCTTCCAAATCTCAAATAATTTAATCTAATTAAAAGAGCACAGTTTTATTTTAGGTGTGCTACTATTTCATGATTTTTTTTTTAAAAAACAGTTCTTTGTCTTACCAGTAGGTGTCAGTGTAGGTATTTTCAATTTCTTGGCCACCTATTTCTTGGGCAGTTTTCAATAAGTGAATACAAATAAACTTAGATAAATGAGGATGCATCACTTTCGGACATAGAATTTAAAGATGGAAAAATTTTGGTTCACACAGCACACCTTAAGAATAACACCAAATAGTTTTCATGATAACACAGAACTTTAGAAAAGCAAGCTGACGTACACTGGACATAGAGGCCTTGGTGATGACTGTACATTGATGAATGAATTGCGTGTGATTTTACTATTGAGCTAAAGTCCTGCTTCATTTTTACATTCAAAATCTATATTCAGAAACATCATCATACAAACTCTCAATAACAGAACAGAGTGTTTTAGGTTAGATCAGGTGGTGTGGTAAGTACCATGTTCATGGAGAAGTGTACCAATGATCTACTTACCTGATACTCCTGGTGTCCAGGGGGACAGTCCTTGCTTCTCTTTTCCCAGGGCCATTGAAGTAGAGAGATTTGCCATCATTAAGTGTTCCACAGCCAGTTCCAACCTGGCCACCAGTTATCTTGTACCACAGAGGGCTGAGTTTCCCTTCAAACCTGTCGAACATCTCACTGTGATCAGGGATATTTGAAACACAGGTTCCTTGTGCAGCTTCAGAGAAAAGAAATACATAGGAGAGATGCTTTGTTGGGATCACTAAACATTAGAAGGTATATTAAACACACGGGCAAAGGAAGCATTTCCACAGATATTAGGGGAAAGAAGCTACATGAAAATCTGTGTCTTACAAACGTCTCTCTGAAAGACAGCCATCACTACCCTCATCAAAAACACTATTCTAACTCTGTAGTTTTTTATTTTTTAATAAAGAGAAACATCGGGAAACATGCATTTCTATAGTTCTTGCAACTCAAAGGATTTGCATAACTGGGAATTAGATTTTGTCCATGAGAAAATTTGCTCATGTTTTTGTCTTTCTTTTGGAGGATAAATAAGGAGAGTGGGCCCCAGATTTCAAAAACCACCCTTGAAACTGACAGAGCTCTCCACAGAAGGCCTGCACCAGCACGTGTTTGTCTTTGGTCACGCACCAGAGGACGGCCAGAGCTCTGAAATGCTGGAATGGAGCCTTTTGAAGATGTCTCCCAAAAAAATTCAAAAAAGATTTTGAAGCTTATAATATTTTCTCCAATTTTACTCTTTAATCTCAGCTCTCTTTTCATTTTTGCTTTTAGCAATATCCAAAGGTGACTGTGGTCAGAAAATACTTTTTTTGTAAAGTTTGCTTTTGGCAGTCTTGGATTTATCATTTCATAAGTTGCATTTTTACTTTAAGCGTATAAAATTACATTTCTTATAAATGCAATGTAAAGAGCTCAGGGAGACCCTGCAGCGAAGTGGTTAAGAGCTTGGGTTTGGGTTTTAGAGAATGATTGTCAGCGTTTGAAGCCCAGCTCCAGCAACTTCTAGGTGTATGACCTTGGGAGAGTTGTTCAACCTGTCTGTGCCTCAGTTCACTCAAATGTAAACAGGGTTTACAGTACTGTGGCACAGGATTATTGTTAGAATTAAGTGAGATTAAATAAAAAGTACTAATTTTAGTGCCTGGGCATGACGCAGTGCCTCAGCCAATGTTAATTATTATTGCTATTAATAATAAACACATCCTCTTTAGGCAGTGAAATTTGTGTTATGTTTTCCTCCACGCGTAGCTCAAAACTACAAAATATCTTAACACCTCATATGCCTGGGTGCGAATTCCTATAATTTTTAGACTTAAAAAAGATAAACTCAGAATCTATTTCTTTAAATGAATAACATAAGATATAGTAACCAGAGATGAACATTTTACAAACAAACCATCAGACACATATATTCAGCCTTACCAGTGTATCCCAGATCACAGAAACACACTCCTGAAATGCAGTCCCCATGGCCACTGCAGTAACTGGGACAAGGTTCAGATATGTACACTCCATCTAAACCAAAGGGAGGTACGTTTTTCTGTGAGTTGCTCTCCTGGATCCATCGGAATCTTGTCTTGCTGTTGGGAAAAATAATACATCTGTTTTCTTGCACCAACATCTCATACCAAAGCACTGGAATACAGAAAGGTTCAGAAAAACTCAATCGAGATTTAATATTTATTTGAAAGTTATGCCTGCTTGATTGCACACTTAACTTTCATAAGTTGTCTCTCTCAGATCTTCCTCAAAACTTCTTGATTTCTTCTTCAGCATAAATGTTTCAATAATGGAAGCATATCAAGGACAGAAGACTTGATGGCCAAAAACATATCATAGGTTTTTACTTGCATATTTTCCCACACCATGCTCTTTTAGTAATAAATAAAAACCAGAAAGATATTCCTTCCTTTCCATAGCTAATATCTCACCTTCACATCATACTCATTTTATGGATATTTTTAGAAGAGGCTATTTGGGAACTTTTGAAACCATTAAATAGAATGTTCTTTGTTAGGTCATATAAGGAGATTCTGGCTATTTGCCATTGACATGATTCAGGTAGGGAAGAGTTAAGCCGGTACTGATATCTCTATTCCCACCTGTGCCTTCCTCTCCTTCCTTTTCATTTCTCATCTTCAAATTTTTAAGACACTTATTCTATGAATTGTTAGCCACCAGCTGGGCTGACGTTGAACACCAGTAATGGCCAATGAGCAAAAGAGGGACCTGGTCCCAGTGTTTCAAAACCCTGGAACACCAGTGGCTGGGTTGCTGCCCAGTCCTCCCAGAATAATAGATTTGAAGCAGCCAAATGAAAAAACATGTCCCAGCTACTTTCCCATCCTTTTAACACATCTTTTTTCTTTTCAAATATATGGAAACACACACACATCTATAATTTCATACTGGGAAAATGCCTCTTCCTTCTCAGTTCTACTAAAAATCAAAGGAGGAAGACATATTAGGATATCTAGATTCCCAATTTATTTTGCTGCCAATATTTACAGAGTTTCGAGTGAGTACAGTTGCTTACTTAATGCGAATAAAGAATGTTGAAGATTGATATAGATGGTCAGGGATAACTTGACAGTAGTCAAAGACAGCTCCTTCTCCCCTCCATCACTGTGAAAATAACATGGCAGTAGGAGAATGCATTTATTTTTGGCTCTTCAAATAGCTTTGGAAACTTGGCAATGATGAACCTTAACCTTGGTGCCTTTTTCTACATTATTTTAAGTTACCTACTCTTGGCAAACTTGCAAAATGTAACTGACAATGTCTACAAGGTCTAAAAGTTTTCAGCAATTAATCACCTATTAATGCAAGCCTCAGCTTCAATGTGTTAAGAGGAAGGTGAACACATAAGAGTATTTCCTATGGAGCTAATTCAAAATATATTGTTCTTATTTTTTAAGGCAAAAGAGAATTGAACTCAGGAAGGTTATAAAAACAAAGCAAAGCAAAACAAAACAAAACAAAACAAAACAAAATCCCCAAAATAAAACACAGTTGTTCTAGTGTCACGGACCTTGGGAAAATTTCTTCCATTGGAGTTCTCACATTATTCAGCCTGTGAAGATGTTTTTCCTATCAAAGGTAGTAAATGGAATTGACGAACATCAGCATTTGCCAATTACTCTTAAGAAAAATGTGAAGGCCTTTATGCCCCTTCCAAAAGGTAGACTGCATATCTATGACAAATGAGGAAAACACCGATTCCCTGATACAAGTACTCTTGGATAAGGAGTCACGCTTGCCTCTTCTTTCAACATTTCTATAACAGAACCCAGAGACACATGGATCCACAACTCCTGCTGTATGGAGAGTAATAAAACAGAAGGAACAACTTCTTTTTCTCACCACAAGCTCTCCCATGTAGAACAATGATTTCTTGCTAAATAGCATTGAATTTATTTTGGAAAATACATAAAAAAGAAAGGTGTCTTCATTGTGGTTAATCACTTTATTCTTCATTCAACATCACTTCATTCACCCAACACTTAGCAAGCACCTAACAACCTCCCAGGCACGGTGCTGGGCCGGGCATACCGTCGGGAGCAAACCCTAGACATGGTTCCTGCCTTCGTGTGGCCCACAGTTAAGTGAGGAGACATCCTTAATCAAGCACCTGCTCTAATAAATATTCACGTGTAGCTTTGCTAACCAGCATTATGAAGGACATAGAGCTAGGAGAGCATGTCATGAAGGTCTTTGACTTGATAGTTACGAAGATCTGGGAAGCCTTCAGAGGAAGCGATGACTCAGGAGAAAGAAAAATTATGTAATCTGACATAATTTTACCAGAAATAAACCATAATGTGGCTTTATTATTCAAATCATTCAATAACCACCCCCTTAGCCCCGTCTTGCATGTTCCAGGTAAGAAAGAAGAAGAAGATAAGGCTCTATCTTTCTGTTCCCTTCTCAAATTTTCATCTTTGTTTGGAGGATGCCTGAGTGCCCAGGAGAATCAATTTCTCCAACTCACCCTTCCACCACCACACAATTCAGAAAGACACTGCATCTGCCTTTCTAACTAGGAAGTTTCCTGCACACCTGCTTGTCCTGTGCAGAGGCGCATGGGTGATGGGTGGTAGTGGTGACATTCTGTAGAATACTAAGCAACTGTGTTTCTAGCCCTGCCCAGAGACACACACTTTTTTTTTGCATTCTGCATAAGAAACCTAGAGCAGGTTGTGTGGCATAAGGTCAGGATGGGGATGGCTCTGAGAGTCAGGAGAGACATACCAGCATATATTTACCACCACTAATGTCTCTCCTCTGTAGGCCAGAACAGGTGAATTAATACGAGCATAAACTGTTCCTTCGAGAAAATCAGCTTAGAATTATTTCTGAAAGAGTAGTGTTCTAGTAACTATTATAAGCATGTTGCCTTATGGCAAAATAGCTCTAAATTGTAACAATTTTAACACTTAGAATTTTCAGCTTTCCCACACTGCATTTGGAGATATTTGAGTTTAACATATTGCAGAAGGAACAACAACAGCTCATTTACTTGGGGTAAAGTAGAAACATATTTACTGTTCGTTAGTAGAGGGCTCTTCATCACAAATGCCATCAACCAGCAGGCTGGATGGTATCCAAATTAACCAGGAAGCTGCATTCTAATGGGGAAGATTCCTTCTTCCAAAAGCTGGGATCCAAGAAAATATTGAAACATTGGGAACCTCAAAATATTGGCTCACTTTGTGTTGCTAAGGACAACCTTCTCTCACTTCTCATACTGGGTTATTCCTCCCCGCATCAACTAACTGCAGTTTCAGATTCAGCTGTATATTATCAGGCTCTGGGGAAATCAAACCAGATTTGTGTTCTTTGGCTTCTGATTATATTGTCTATTTTTATAGTGATGTCTTCCTGCGCCCTGAAATTCTAGTCATGCAGCAAAGATGTAACCACCTGCTGTTCCCCAGCTTCATGGCATGCTACACCTATCTATTTAGAAGTGACGTGGTTGGGCCACGGTTTCAGAAAAGCATTTGGGAGGAAGGCAGCGGTGGAGGTGAGGAGCTCAAGGCTGCACTGTGACATGCACAGCCTGAGGAGGGCAGGACGCAGAAGGAGGTGCCCATCTTACTGTGAACACAGATACATTTTATGGAAAAGGAAAGATGTCTTAGAGGGTGAAGCCTAGAGAACAGAACCAAGAGATGAGAAAAACAATGGATTAGGGAACCACTACCAGGGAGCAGAACTGCTATGATCAATGAAACTTTCTTGTCCTGGACATCGCTCTTGGAAGAGGGAGCCCTGGTAACCAGTCTCTTGTTGGCTTTCAGAATTCCCAAGGGCTAGTGATGGCTATGTGCTTCCCATTCCTTCCTTTTTTTTCTTTCCTTCCTTCCTTCCTTCCTTCCTTCCTTCCTTCCTTCCTTCCTTCCTTCCTTCCTTCCTTCCTTCCTTCCTTCCTTCCTT
>NW_007726264.1:596400-628987 GCF_000696425.1 Galeopterus variegatus | reverse complement strand
TCCCTCCCTCCCTCCCTCCCTCCTTCCTTCCTTCCTTCCTTCCTTCTGTCCCCTTTCTCTCTCTCTTTCTGTCTCTCAGTCTCTCTCTCTCTTTCTGTCTCTCAGTCTCTCTTTCTTTTTGAGCAGGAGTGTCTATTGTGGTTATCCTGTCATTGCGTCACCATTTTATGCTGGATATAGGTAGGGTAGCTAACTTGTCTTCACAGTCTATAGATCAAAAGAAGACGCACCCACATCCCTACCTTGATGTCAATGATAAGAGGGCTAGAGCCTGTTGCTGGGAGAGGATGAGACTTTGTGGGGGTCTTGGGAGGAGAGTGAATGCATTTTGCATGTGGGAGAAATGTGAATCTCTGGATCTAGGACAGATTACAGTAGATTGTTACTATAATGCCCCCCAATTAATCACACTTCCTTTTGTACATGCTCCTCTGTAATGTGACTTTTATGCACTTCCTACCAGAAAAGGGAGTCTATTTTCCCACCTTTTGAATCTAGAGTGGATTTGTGACTTGCTTTGACCAATAGGATGTGGCAGATATGATTAAGGCCTTGTACCTACTTTTGTTCTCTTGGAACTCTGGAATCACCTAACTGTGAGAAGCACTGGGCTGAAAACCACATAGAAAGGTCCAGCCGAGCCCAGATACTAACCACCTCATCAACTGAATGCAGCTACATGATGAAGCCCAGGAGAGACCCACAGAGAACTATGCAGCCAACCCTACAAAACCATGAAAGATCATAAATCATTGTTGTTTTAAGCTACTAAGTTTTGGAAAGGTGTGTTGCATAGCAATAGATAATTATACAAATATTATCCTAGGCTATGTTAAGGGATATAAACAAAGAGTAAGGATGATTTTTTAAAAAAGCAATGCTCTCTGATCCCTGCCTCTCTTTTCCTTCTGCTGATTCAGAGATGACAAGATCTGAAACAGCTGCCTTGGGTCCAGAGATGGAAATAATGTGTTCAGGATGGCAGAGCCAACCTGTCAACTCTGAACTGCTCACCTTTGGACCACTATATGAGAAAGATTGAACTTGAATCTTGTTTAGACCTTGTTAATCATTTGTGTTTGTGCGTTTCTCTGTTACAGTAGCTGGGTCTGTATCCTAAAAGACAGGCTGCAAGTCAAATTCTCAAATTTCATTAAAGGTGGTAAACTCATCACCTCTGCCACCTCCACATCAAATATTTAAAGCATCTGTGTCTCTTCGATGAACTACAAATAACACTGACATATAAAGACGAAGAATTTATTTATGAGTTGACTTGGATCTGCTGATTGACAAACTTTCTTGAAATAGCTGGTGTTTAAAGATTATGCTTCAAGGTTTAGCAGATTAGCACATAAACTTGTACATCCCTAACCAAGCAAGTTCCCTCCCTGTTCAGGAAGTCTGTCTATCAAAGACTGTGGTGTAGTTTTTTGAGGTGTGCATACCTAGGTAATGAGAGAGGCAGAGAACACAAGCAGCTTATCTAGCCAGTGATACACAGTAAATTTGGCGATCAATTAGGTGAAACATGTCACAAACAGAATGGTGTCTAAGAACCTTATGAATAAGCCACTTCTGTAGATTGCTAATCTTTTACTATTATAGCAGTTAGGATGAGATAGTTATGCCGTGATAGCAAACAACCCCCAGTCTAAGTGGCTTAACCAAAAAAAAAAAGTTTATTTCTTGCTTAGTTTATATGTCCAGTGTAGGTTGGCAAGGGAGTCTACTTATTGCAGACACTTAGGGGCCCAGATTGATGTAAGCATTATCTCAATACATGCTTCCATAAACAGGGAAAATGACAAAATGCATAGGGCTCTTAAAGTCACGTGCTTCATTTTCATTCGCATTTCATTAGGCCATGCCAAACACTAAAGGGTGTGGGGAGTGTATAATCCTGCTTTGTTCCAGGAAGGAAGAAAGCTGAATACATTGCTGAATGGTGCTAATGAGTATCACTACCACATGCTACATCATCAGGAAGCAGTACAGACAGACTTCTCATATCATCTCACTCTGAACAGAAATGCCTTGACTGAGTCACAATTAATGTTATGTTCTAGGATTCAACTAAGAAGCATCCACTTGAAGAATGTTTCTTATCTTTTGTAAAATGGTATAGTTAAAAATACTGATCTCTGTGTTACCTACTCTATCTGGTACAAGGATACATGTTATAAATTTATTCTAGAATACTAAACCTGGAAAAAAGTATATCTATTTTGTTTTTTAATCAGATTGTGTCTGCTTTATTTCTTTTTACTCAACAATGAGAATTAAAAAAACCCTATATTTCCCCCCTTTGTCCCAGCTGACAGGAAGCTAAATTTGTTGCCCTATAAATGAAACTAACTCACTTCAAGCTCTCAGCCCATAGATCTCATTCCTCCCTCAATTGATTTTTAATCTTCCTCTCTATCCTTTTATTATTTCTATTAATAGTTATTTAAACAACAGATTATTTATACTGCCAGATACCTCAACTTGCCTAGGTAAGGAGGCATTAAATCATTAAAAATCTATACATAGTGAAAGTCTGACATAATAATGCCTTATAACTCCCTTAGTCTTTAACATCTTTTGTTCACTCGTGTACTCTCAGTGTCCAGAACGGTACTGGCACAGGTAGGTGCTCAATAAACATTTATTGAATGAATGAATAAATGAATTTGTCTAACTCACAAATGTGTGCGTGTGCACGTGTGCACACACACACATGTGCACACATACCTATTTTGGAAATTTTGTCCCAGGGCTCTTTTCCTCAACAGTCATTACTTGAATAAGCATGGGTACTATTCGAATTGAGATATTTGAGATAAATAAATATTCCCAAGAAATGTCAGCTATGACACATAATAAGAATGATTCCTTTACCTGGATGCAAGAGACCTCGGAATAACAATGGTGATTCTTGTCCATTCCTCAAAGTCGCCTGTGTGATACATGGTGGGCTCACTCAGTTCCCTGGAGTTCCCTTCGCATCCTTTGCCTGCAGAAGCTGGGTAACAGCCTTCTTTCACCAGAAACCAGGACATACCAGCATCATGAGAGTACTGAAGAAGAACCGGGGCAGTGTTGCTGAACTGATTGGCACACCCTATGTTTAGCTGTTAAAAGGAAGGACAGAATTATATAAGGTTTTGGTTCCAAGTTATCATTCCACAAATTAGGTGCTACAGTAGTCAGGACCCCTTCTACTGAGTCTGCATTAAATATGCCATGAAAGGAACTGTGCAGCTCAGTCCCAACCAAGACCCTTCCATTCTGGAATTCTTTGTTTAGGCAAACAATAGGTACTTTTTAATGAAAGGCTGGACCAGCTACCCATTTTGTGGATTGCTTGGGATTATAGGAGAGAAGAGATTATAATATCTGTGGTTCAGGAGTCCCAGAAAAAGATAGGAAGCCAAGTAAAATAAAATAAAGTAAAATAAAAAACACAAAAGAACAAACTGCTTTCTTTTCCTTCTCTAGAGGGTATGAACAGAGGGACGCAGAAGAGGAGAAGCAGCCGTCCTCTTCAGAACTCGAAGGTTACCCGAAGAGAGGGCTGTCCTCTCTGCTTTCAGTGGAATAGACACCTTTATTCTGTTTTCTTGCCAAAGCTCAGTAAGAAATCAGTGTCAACTCAGATGAAAGAGCTAAGTTTTTGTCACAGCATCAAATAAGCAACATAATCCAGAAATAAAACTGTTACTATTCTGTGTACTTGTGTGGAAGATTGTCATCATAGAGTTAATAACATTAAAAATGTAACCAAAATCCCACTGCCCTAGCACAACTGTTTTTATTTTTCTGTTTTCTCTTCTGATCTTTATATGGAAGTATATATTTTGGTCATATAGTTAAAGTTATCACACTTCTAGAACTTTCTTCCTACTTTTAAAAAAGCATATTATTTTATTATTATATGCAGCATTGCAAAAACCACATCTTTTTTTCTTCAGTTGATTTGTTCTTACTAGATAAATTCCTATGAGGAGTATTACTGAGTCAAAATGTAGAAACAAAAAGTTTTCTAGTCATATGTGTTCATTTTGCAGCAGTTGGGTTCAAATGAATAAATTTTACTGAAGCAGGGCCGGCCCGGTGGCGCATTGCTACAGTGCGCCGCTTGGGAGCGCGGTGGCGCTCCCGCCGAGGGTTCGGATCCCACATACAGACCGGTTCCCGCTCACTGGCTGAGCGAGGTGCGGGTGCAGCACTGAGGGTTGCGATCCCGTTGCCGGTCCCGGTCTGGTACGGGCGCGACACTGAGGGTTGCGATCCGTTGCCGGACACGAAAAAAGACAAAAAGGAAAAAAAAAAATTTTTTTACTGAAGCAATGGAATTACTGTAGATTAAGACAGATTTTTAAAATTAATAAATGTATAAATATACTTTATTAATGTTTTAGTTTATATTTTTGATAATTGTAAATGTCAACTCTTTTCTTGATATTTATTTAATTACATATATGAATGGTCTATTCATACCTTATTTCATTTGTTGTCTGGAACCACTATGGATTTCATTGTATAAGACTTTATAAATAAGAATAGTCAAATTTTATAGAAGGAAAATTGAAGTAAGGAAACATGATCAAAAAAACATGATCATGCCAGCCAGCTGCCAAAACAAATGAACAAACAAAAACAAAAACAAAAACACCTAACAAAACATGATCATGACCAAGGAATAAAGGAAGAAACATAGGCTAATAATATTGGGCCAGAGCTCAAGAAGTCAATCAGTTAATCCTTGTGACAGCAAAGTAGCTCTATCTAGTCTTTCTAAAGAAGATTCCATATCTTTTTATTTCTGTACTCAGAGCTAGAAAGCATCTCTCAGAAGGATTTACAATCTGGCTAGTAGAAATTATATTGTGTCTCACTTATCCAAGTTTATGTAGTAAAATGTCAAGAATATAATTAAAGATTTGACTCTCTCAGATGCACGATTAAACTATTCTAACACAAATTTCTTTCACTGCATTACCCATTAATAAGAATGGCCTTTGGTTGGCATGTGGCGAGAGCAGCCGCACTGGTCACACAGAGTTAGCTTTTTGTCTTAAACTTATCATGACTGCCATTGTTTCTAAAGCAGGCAAGTCTTTGAACTTTCAGTTCTGTGACTAGTTTGTGCTTTAGAAATTAGGTAATGAGGTGGTGTAGACATACTCTCAGGTGTACTAAATATATAATTCATCTTCAACTTTCCATTCAGGATTCATTCATACATTCAACAAATATTTACTGTGGCATCTTCTAAACATCAGATATATATGCTTAAGTCTCTCCTACCTTTAAAAACAAAACAAAACAAAATAGAAGTTCTCCCTGATTTTGGTCTGCCCCTAACTACACAGCTAAACATATTGAGAGACAGGCCATATTGATTATGAAGACTCCTTTACTCACCATTCTTTAATCCATTGTAATCTGATTTTTGCCCGTACCACCCCAGTGAAATTACCAAGGAAACCCCTATCTAAGTCCAGTGGGAAAATTTAATCCTTATTTTACTTAACTCTCCTGTTGCTTCTAACACTGTTAACCACTTCTTTTTTACTGACCATCTAGCCTACCTTTTAAGAGTTGGTGTCTTCTAAGATTCAATTCTTGGCTTTCCTTTCTTCTTACTCTATGCATGCTCCCTAATCTTATTCGCCATCATAACTTCCAGTTCCTTCTGAAAACCTTGGACTACAGGATATGGCTTCTCTCCTGCTCTCTGGATAAATGTACTGCTTCCTGTTCGCTTCCACTTCAGCAGCCCATTGGCACCCCTAACTCTACATGTCCAAGCCAGTTCTTGTCTGATCACTTGGTCTGGCTCCTCCGCTATCACACAGGTCCTCGCCTCCATCATCTCTTAGTTAGATCACTGCAATAGCTTGCTAATTGGTATCTCTGTTTCTGCCCTTGTCCCTGCTAGTGTATTTCCAACACAGTCACCAGAGTCATGTCACCCTTCTGCTGGCCATTTTATTCAGAACAGAAGTCAAAGTCTGACCTTACTTTTTTCTACATGTTCCCTCTGCTCTATTCACAATGGCATCCTTGTGGTTTCTAGAACCTTTCCAAGAACACTCCCACCCCAAGACTTTGGCACTTTTGTTCACTGTGTCTGGAATGATCTTCCCCAGATAGCTGCATGACTCACTCCTTCACTTTCTACAGGTTGTGGCTTATGTGCCATTTTCTTAGTGGCCAACCTGACAACTCTTAATAAAATGGTAACTTCTCTCCACCACCCTACCCCATACTCTCTAGTTTTACTTATATTTTCATAGCCTAGAATGGTACCTGGAACATAGAGTCTTTATAAATATTTGCTGAATGAATGTTCTTGCTGACTCTGGTTTCCCCTCCTATTCAGTCAACACCCCTACTGCTGCCAGAATGATCCTTCTAAAATACAGGTGTGATTCTGTCACTGAATGGATTACAAACCTTCCAAGACTCACTGCTTTTGGGGTCATGTCCATGTGACTTAGAACAGAATAAAATGCCAATCAGAATCAACCTTATCTCTCATCCCTGCTGCACATGCTCTATACTCTGCTGCACATACTCCATACTCCTCAAAGTTTCCAAATGTGCCATTCCCATTCACAGTTTCATGTATTTTTTTGCACATTCTGTTCCCTGTACCTGGAATTTCTTCTCTTCCATTCTTCAGCTAGCTAAATCTCTGTATTTCCAAGGACTTCCAATTTCAATCCATCCATCCATCCAACTAACAGACATTTTTTGAGCACCTGCGATGTATTAGGCACTATGCGGGGTACTCCCATAGTATCTAGAGCCTATTTCTACTTCAGTACTTCTATGACAGTATTGCAACTATTTACTTTTCTGGCTCATTCACCAGTTTCTGAGCTCTCTGAGGGCTGGGGCCATATTTTTCATTTCTATATTCTTAGCACCTAGTGTTTGTCACATGGCAAGCAGTCAAAAACATGACCAGCACTATGCATTTTTGTACAAACGATACCAAAATTCTTGTTTACAGGTTTCAAATATACATTAGTTATCAATCCTTGAATGACCCATATTACATACCTATGATTAACTAATAGACACAAATTAATAGCTTTCTGCTGGTATGATGAGAGAATTAAGATTTTTCTTAAGCTTATGCATTCTTGCAGGTTGTTTAAGTACTTGAAAAAGATTTAACAATGTTCTCTTTATTTAGATTTTTTTAAACTTCAGAGAATCATATCACCTTGCAAACTTTAACACTTACGCTATCATGATTTTCCGACTACTTAATGGAAAAGTATCAGATGAGAAACAGCATAGTATTCTGGAAATGTATTTGCTATTAATGTTATTTTGTTACCATTTTAGGCAGTGCCAAAATGAGTATAGATTTATATACTGTTATTGATGTTTTTTCCCATTGCAGTTTAGCATCAGAATCTAAACAAGGAAGGATAACATTTTACTAATATTATCTGTGACTAACTTCCTTGTTTACAGACCTGTGGAAATTATATTTGAAGAGCTGTCTATAAACATCTGATCTCTTTAATAATTCCATTTGTAAATTATTTAGCATCTGCATCCTGCCGTTATGTAAGGATCATGTAGTTGTGCTAGCTCATTAAAACTGCATTACTTTCGACCCAGAATTCGCCAATGGGATTTTATTATAAACACAATGAAATTTTGATTATGGTTCTGAGACAAGAGCTTGTCAAAGTAAATAGATGCTATACATGTTGATATATTATCACAGAGCTGAAAAACAAGAAGCTTTTAAGAGAACGATGATGATTGGAGTAAAAATTTACTGAATTAAAGGAAGAGAAATTGTTTGAAAATCCTATAGTAAAAGCATAAAGTAACTTACATGCCCCCAAACCACTAGTAAGCTGAAAAGGAGAACTTACCCATCACCATTCAGAAGCATGGGATTCATTAAGTCACAGTCAGATTGAAGTCCTAAAGGTCAATCAATTTTATCTTTAATTTTGGTAGAGTTCCACAATCACTTCAAGAAATGTAATGATATAGCCACAACTTGTGGGGCTCCTTAAAAACCAATAATCTGTTTTCCTTACGAGTAGAGCTAAAAAGCTTTGCAATCCTAAGATGTTGAACTTTCGTTCAAGTGAGTTCCTTCTTTAATAGAATATAAAAAATTGTGTTCTTTGTAAGTCTCACTTATAAACCTGGAAGTCATTTTGCTCCTTAACCTGCTCGGTGAAGAAGTTTGTGTATAAATACCTTGAACTGTAAAACATATCCAGGTTTCAGGGTCAAATCTCGAGTTACTGCAAATCGATCTCCATCTGATTTTCCAAACACCATGGCTGATGGCGTGGCAGCACAGAAGGTTTCATTTTTAACCATTCCTTCATTAGCCAACATCAACCACACACTCATTTGATTCATAGGGTAGTCAAAAGCTGGCTTCTCATAAAAGTTCTAATAGAAACAATATAAACAACACAGAAAAGCAATTTGATAGTTTGGAAGACAAGAAAGGAATTTGCAGTTCACGACGTGTTAGGCCGTATACCATTTCTAGGAAAGGACATTGGGCCATATACCATTTCTGGGAAAAGACAAAAGAATCTCTAAGTTAACTATTTTTTTTTTTTTTTTTTTACTGCTATAAATGTTCACTCCTGATGATCTAACAACTGAAAATATTTTGCTACTGTGTAGTTAATCATTTTATAAACTCACTAACAATTTTGCTTGATGACTTAGCCAGATTTCATAGTCTTTTTTTTTACAGCTAAATAATCTATGAACTAGTAGCATAAAGAGGTTTAAAAAAATTAAGTGTAAACACTTAAACTCATATTACACTTTCAGTGTCCAACACTAAATTCTTAAGGAAGTAAGTTCCTTATTCCATCCACTTTTTAAATTCTCCATCTTCTTGGAGTTCTGACATATGAGAAATACCTGAGGTAACGTTGGGTTGATAACTGGGATGATCTGCTTCTGCTTGTCTGACAGAATGATGATGTCATCGACTGCCCACTGGTCATAGTCCTCCCCTGAGAACACAGGCTGCCACCAGCGGAACCTGGTGCAAGGGGTCTTGGCAGCAGCTGGAAGCTCCAGATAGACAAATCTGCATAAAAGTAGATCATTTATGGTTGGGAAAGGAAAAGCTCTGTTTTTCTTAGCAGCTGTTAAAATAACAAGAGCAACAACAAGAGAAAGTTTAGTTTTGCTTTTCTCTTGATATTTTTGAAAGGTTCTTAAGTTTGGATGGATCAGACATGAGGTTTAACCTTGTAAGCACGTTTAGTCCTGGCCATGCTTATTTAATTTGGAATTGTATCTTTTGGAGAAGAGGGAAGATATTTCAACTGAGTTTGATTCATTAAATTATATTTACCATGATGGTGCTCATAACTTTTTCAAGAAATATCAAGTAAAATCAGTTCCTTCATATACTATTATATTAAAATAGCATTTAAAAATTTTCAATGCAATTCTTGCTCATTGTGGGAAAACATAGCTATGCATTAACATAAAACATATGTCATCTATAAATTACTGCATGGGGTTGGCCTCTGTTAACATTTTGATGGATATCAGTCATAATCTGGAATCTTTTATGTAGGCGAGCAATATGTATAATTTGGTGCCCTGAATTTTAAAACTTAACATTGTATCATAAGCACATTCTTATGTCAGTAAAATTATTTCTTAAGATCATTTTAATTTCTATATCATTTTTCATCACAGACATGCTATGATTTATTTCACCTTTCCCTATTATAAATAATTCTGTGATAAAAATCTTTACGCCTAAAGCTTTATCTACACCTCAGTTTATTTCTTTAGAGAAGATTCCAAAAAATGGAATTACCAGTCAAATAAACTGGTCATGTTTAAGGCTCTTGATTTTTCCAAATTCCTCTCTGAAAGGGTTACAACAGTTTGCAAGATGACATGAAAGCTTGTTTCGCTATTTCCCTGTGGAGATAGTACTTGGTGTTATTAAAAAACGACCATTTGACTGTTGAATTTTTCTTAAAAGTCCAAGTGTCATTTAAAATATATATATATTTAAACAAATTTAAAAAATATAAATATATATATATATATTTTCAGCTGCTGGCCAGTGTTGGGATCTGAACCCTCAATCTTCGTGTCATAGCACCATGCTCTAACCAACTGAGCTAACAAGCCAAGCCCTGAAAATATCTTTTTTATGTGATGGAGGTTGAAGGTTATTCATGTTTTGTTAAACATCTGTGCTTCCTCTTTTGTAACATCTACTCAGTCCTTTTACCCATTTACCTTTGGGATCTAAAAACACTAAAATATTAGTGTTTTCCTTGATAATTTGTATAAGCTCTTTACAGGGACATTGATTCTCTATTTCTCCTATTTGTTGCAAACATTTCTCTCAATTAGTTTCCCTTTTCATTTCTTTGTTTTCTTTGACATGTATGTGTGATATGTGTATGTAGTTTCACATTTGCATGTAGTACATTTCTTTGTTAAGTATTCCTTTTCTTTGTGAATTCTTCCACTGAATTTTTACCAAGAAAGTTTAGATCTTTTTCCAAAATCAGATAGTAACATTTAGATACCTAAATGTTTAAATCTTAGGTGAATCTTTAACAGTTTTTGATAATATAAGGTGACGATCTAAATAGTTATTTCCTTCAAATGCCTACCCATTTTTTCCTAACACCACTCAATTAAATAACGACTTCTTTCTCATTGATAGTTGATGTGTTTTTTTCATATGAAAGTTCTTACACACACCTCAGTCATCTATTTGGCTTCATTGTTTGTTCTATTTATGCACCAGTATCATTTCATTTGAATTATATGGGCTTTATAATAAGCTTTCATATCACGTATGGCATTCTTTTATTTTTCCCCCCAATTTAAGACATTTTGCCAGCTTATATTTCTGTATATAAAGTTACCCCAAAATATCACTAGGATTTTGGTTAGAATTGCAATAAACATAAATTAAGAGATATCTCAGTTTACCTATCCATGGATGCTGTATTATTTTCCCTTTATTTCTTTTCTTTTATATGTCTGAAGGAAGTTTTCAACTTTTGTAGTTTTCTTCACAGACAGTCTCAGTATGTTTGATAAAGATGTTTCTTACATTTATTTATGTATTTTCTATCACAAATGGGGTCTTTTCCCCATATTTTCCAACTGAGAGTTTCTTAACAATTTTAGTGTCACAGAATCTTTGAGAATCTGGTGAAATTTTCTTGCCCTTCATAAAAATTCCCATAAATAAAATATTTTACATAGTATTTAAGGCAGTTCACAGACTTCTTGAGTCCAAGTTGACAACTTCTGTTAAAATGAAATATTTCTGGAATTTGAAGCAGCCATTAAATTTTCATTTGTCTATGTAGTTACCTAGTCACTTTACTAAACTTTCAATGATTTCAGGTCGACAATTACATTACCAGGAAAAAAGAATTTGAGTTATGATCGGTTGTCTGTATCTCCAAGTTCCACATCCATAGATTCAACCAATTGTGGATAGAAAATATTTGGGAAAAAATAACAATGTTGGGCCGGCCTGGTGGCGCACTGGATAGTGCGCCGCTTGGGAAGCGCGGTGGCGCTCCCATCCAAGGGTTCGGATCCCACATGCAGACCGGCTCCCGCTCACTGGCTGAGCGAGGCGCGGGAACAACACCGAGGCTTGCGATCCCGTTGCCGGTCCCCGGTCCGGTACGGGGGCAACACTGAGGGTTGCGATCCGTTGCCGGACACGGAAAAAAGACAAAAAATATAAATAAATAAAAATAAAAAAATAAAAATAAAAAAGTAGATGAAGATATTTTAAACTTATTCCTTCTATCTATCTCAGATTTTATACTCTTTATCTAACATCTCCCCCTCCCCTAAACCCCCACCTCCTGCTCCTGGTAAAAAAACCAAGAAAAAAACCAAAAAAAAAAAAAAAAAAAAAAAAAAAAAAAAAAAAAAAAAAAAAAAGAAAAAATAACAATGTAACAACAAAAAATAATACAAATATAAAATATAGTATAACAACTATATAGCATTTACATTGTATTAGGTAATATAAATAATCTAGAAATAATTTAAAGTGTGTGGAACAAAGTGCGGGGTTATATGCAAATACTGAGCCATTTTATATCAGGGACTTGAGCATTCTTGAATTTTGGTATCCACAGGAGTCCTAGGAAGAACCAATCTCTGGCAGATATCAAGGGATGACAATATTTTAAATTGTTGTTTAAGCCCGTTTGGCACCATTATCCATTCTCTCTCTACTGTACAGATATTGAGGGACAACTTATTTTAAATTGTTGTTTAATATTAGCTATCCTGACTGGAGTGAGATGGTATCTCAAAGTGGTCTTGATTTGCATTTCCTGGATGCTGAGTGATGTTGAGTATTTTTTCATGTGTCTGTTGGTCATTTGTATATCTTCCTCTAAGAAATGCCTATTCAGCTCCTTTGCCCGTATTTTAATTGGGTTATTTAGAATGATAAGTGTTGGAGAGGTTGCAGAGAAAAAGGAACTCTCATACACTGTTGGTGGGATTGCAAATGGCTCAGCTTTTATGGAAAATGGTATGGAAGTTCCACAAACAATTACAGATAATTCTACCATATGACCCAGCTATTCCACTGCTGGGAATATACCCAGAGGAGTGGAAATCATCATGCCGAAGGGGTACCTGTACTCCAATGTTTATTGCAGCACTATTTACAATAGCCAAGCACTGGAACCAGCCCAAATTTCCATCATCAGATGAGTGGATAAGGAAACTGTGGTATATCTACACAATGGAATTGTACTCTGCTATAAAAAAGAATGAAATACTACCATTCGCAACAACATGGATGGGCTTAGAGAAAATTATATTAAGTGAAACAAGTCAGGCACTGAAAGAGAAATATCACACGTTATCACTTATTTCTGGGAGCTAAAAATAAATAAATAAATAAACACACAAACAAAGGGTATCTGGGGGGGAGAAGACACAACAATCAAAACAATTCCTTGAACTTGTTAAGACAAGAGAACAGATATGATGGGGGGGAGGGGAGAGAGGGAGTTGGAAAGAGGAACGGGTAAAGGGTCATGAAAATCAACCACAATGTATATTGAGAAGTTAAAATAAAAAAATAAAAATAAAATGCAATAAATAAATAAATAAATAAATAAATAAATAAATAAATAAATAAATTGTTCAAGTCAGTTTGGCTCCATTATCAGTTCTGTCTCTACTGTACTGCATCCTTGGTAATCTCCCTAGGTTCCATCTCTCACCTACCATTCTTTACTTTCTCTCTCTTGATATTATGTCTTTTGTTTCATCCAGTTGACTCTTTTCTAGTTTCTGTCTGTCTCTCATTTCCCTTGGAAGAAATGCTTTTTGTTGGTCCATTTGAATATCTACTTGTGCTATACTGTAGAAAGTTATGTCACAACCCAATATTTCAAAAGAACAAACTTATGAACCTTCAATCTACAAAACAGGCATATTTTAAGTAGCATGTTTAAAATATATTGTTTGTAATAATTGGATGTATATATTCTTAAATAATAAGAAGTACTCTAAAAGCAATATCCTTGAGTAGATTTATTCTACACTGTACCCCACAGATATATACAATCAATCATGTTTCAATAAATAAAAAAAAAAGCATATAAATACATTGAATGCCTGGTACAGGTATTACTATTAAACATGAATCATTTTTCCAAACTCTTCAACAGTCATTGCCCAAAACAGTTTGTTACTTATATTACCCGTCCATCAAAATAAAGACAGGGATTGGCCACTGCAAAACTTTAGAAAATCTGAGCTCCAAAGACTCACACACACACTGTCTAGGACCAGCCCTAGGTGCAGCCATGTGAAAACTTTAACAAAAAATTCATCTTGCTGTTAAGTCCAACGACTAATCATACTTTGTATGTGCATTAAAAACAAACCAACAAGCATGAAAGTGGGAAAAGGAGATTGGACATGTCTGTATCAGTTTCTTTAGGTAAACAGTCGTCAATTGTCTTGCTTTTTTTCTAATCACAATTTTCAAAATCTTTAAAAACTCAAACATGAGTACAAATGCTTTCTGTCCAGTCACTTAAATGAAATGAAATCTTTATAAATTGTACTATCGTTCATGTCAGCTATTCATGAGTTTGTCTATTTTTGCAACAGTTAACATTTTAGAGACACTTCAACAACCTAATCTTTGCCTTCCCTGGAAACCATTGGAGGCCCCTCAGGTGGGTGGTTACCTGGGTTTGCTGAAGTCTGAGAAGTACATCTCTGCCAGCAGGTGCCACTGGATGCCCCCATTGTTGCTATACTGAAGGAGGACGCCCTCCTCTCTGCTGTCGGGCTTGTTGCATGCAGCACTCTCTCCGCCTATCTGGATGTAGAACTGCACAAAGTCCACCCAGGAAGTATCCAGATCCCAGCTCACCAGTTGTCTTTTCCCAGCCTATTCGAAGGACAGAAAAATCATACATTCAATTATCTAGGAGCTCTTTGGCATTTTTTTAATCTCAGTTTTAAATTCACATGAATAGCCTAGCACTATGTGGTGATCATTTTGTCCCCATATACTGTTGAAAGGAGCAAGTTAAACCATTTAGTTGTTAACTGTTCTTGGTTACATTCGCTTAATCTCTACAGCACTTATTCCCAGACTCAGTTATGAGACCCTTGGGAATTGCTAAGTATATCAAAGAGCACTTGAAAGTTTTAAAAAATAAAGCAAAATTAATTTTAATGAACACTCCCAATCCTTGCTTTGTAAGTCTCTTCCAGGTAGAGTAATGGAGAGGAAAGACCATATACTTTGAAGTCAGTTGGAGCTGGGTTTGAATCTCAGCCCATGATGCATACTGTTCACTAGCTCTGCGACCTTTCTGAGCTTTTATTCTCCTCAAAGGTACAATATGGGTGACACCTTCCTCACAGGGTGTTGTGACAATTAGATGAAACATGTTGCTTGCAACTTGCCTAAGACAAGGCATGCCTTCCTGAGGGAACATCCTTTCCAGAGATATGCCCTTCACCCTTCACTCCCAGGGAATTAAGAAACAGACAAGATAGAAACTTCTTGACAAAAATGAAGAGTACTTGAGTCTCTCAGGCTCCTAGTCTCTCTCTCTTTTTCTCAAATAGAGAGGTTGGGAGGGATCACTTAAATAAATTTTTGCAACCACTAAATGGTCTCTTTATGCCTTAAAAGTGTTTAAAGATTTCCTCAAATCCAGTAACTTCTTTCCTTTGCTTAGTGAATCCCCTGCATGTCAGAGTCATGTTTTGAGGTGTTAGATGCAAATTGACAAGGTTCAGCATCATTCCTGCTGTGCATAAATGGTTTCATGCTAATGGGACTGAAAACAGGTTTCCTTACAAAATTCTCCCACCTAAACAGACTCTGCCAAAACTAATCCATGAACTTCTCTGAACTCGCTATGGAGAACTCCCAAGGAGTTCAATTAAAAGTCGAGAAGAAAAACTGAGATAGTATACATAGTATAAAGAAAAACACCCCTCACACTTATAATTTAAACCCTACTGTAATCCACTAAGTAAATTTAGAAAGGGTTTCAGTTATTAGAAGTCACAGGGGAAATGCTTGGCGCTAATTAAAAGAGTACACTACTACTGATAGGTCTAAAGCCAAGTAAGAAATTCCAAAATAAACAAGGGTGCTAGCAAAATGAAAACTGAAGTTAATTCTGAGACAAGAACTCATTCTTTGGCACTCTCAATTTTAAGCATGTATCTTAAGAAATCTTATAAGTAATATGCATTTTCAACTTGTTATATGTGCTTTTAACCTTTCTTGTTGATTTGAAATATTGTAAGTGAGAAACACCTTAGAGAGCCTAATATTTCCATGCCTCAGAATCACTATAGGAAGAATGATTTTTAGAAAAAAAAATCTAGGAGGTTAATTCCAATCCAGCACAATCCAAGCTTCTGTGGAAAACCTGGCATGTGGAAATGAGCCAGAAGGATCTAAGGTGAGGAGAATTATAAAAATCCAATTATCACAATTAGCTGGTTGGAATGATTGTTGTATTGTGAAATTCACAGAGCAGTGTTGTTTTTCTAGGAGACTATGGTGTCAGTCTACAGATGTTTTGAAAGAGTGTTTTCTGGGATTTTTGTAAATGGTGGAAAATATCACACAAATGCTTAGTTTGGCGCTGAAAATGTTTTTTCCTAGAGAACAGCACAAATCATTTTCTTTTGTGCAGTGACCTGAAATACTGAACATTGTTTTAAAGGAAGAAAAAAAGAAAAGGGAAATGGATTATGGCAAAGTTTTTGTCAGAATTTAGAATCTGATGTTACGTATGCTTTGAAGTTTTTCAATTGTCATGACCAGTGTATTCATGTGTGCATGTGTAGACACATATACACATGTAATGCGTGGTGTGGTGTCTGTGTGTGTTGGAGTAATAGGTTAAGTATCTCCGCATTTCTGGAGTGTGGAAAATACCCTTTGATTTTTTTCCTAAAATTCTAGGCTAAGATGGTTCGCTGACTTGAAGGTTTAGCTACAATAACACAAGATTAACAGGTAACTCTTTCAGAATCTAGAACCTTTATCACAAAACCTCTAAAACACTTCATGAATCTTCATCTTTTGTCTCTCATTAAAGTCTTCTTTAATCAAAATGCCACTAGAAAACAATTCTATGTATTTATTTGAAAATAACTATTTCTTTAGAATCCTTTGTTGTTTTCCAATTTTCTTTCTTAATTTCATTCATTCATTCATTCATTTCTTCAACAATTTTACCAGACAGAATATGATGTGTTATAAAAACAAACATGAAAGGAATTCACAGACTTGTGGTAGAGACAGTGATGACAACTGAGTGCTGCAGACCAAGTCCGTATTCCTTGATGAGCCCCATTGGGTTACACGGTCACTTTTTAATTCTCCAATCTATTTAGTTTCAAGAGTATTTATTGATATGTAAATGCCTAGTGCAAGGCATGCATTTCCGAGCTGAACACCTTCTCTACAGTTCAGCTCAGTTAGTGGGACTCTGCATTCTGCTGGGAACTGTGAGGATAAAAATAAAAATTAAAAAAAAAATCGATATATGTATAAATGAGAGAGGAATTCTAACAAATCAGGATTAGTACAGTTTGCCGTAGCTTCAGAAAGCTTCCTAGAAGCAGCGGGATTTGAGCAGGATGCCGAAAGGTTTATGTGAATGCAGGGAAGGTGGAAGGCATGGTAGGTAGGGAGGGGAGTCTGGGCAAAGGCAGGGGACGGCAAAACCTTGTACGATGAGAGCCTCCTGGCTGCAGCAGAGGGCTCAGTGGAGAGAGAATATGAGTTATGTACTTAGGACAGGAGCACTGGAGATCATCCTGAACATTTGTGATGAGAGGGGGAAAGGATGGAAGTATGTTTTTAGATAAATTTATCTAGGGCTGTGTGCAAATGGACTAAGGAACTCTTCCTTTGGGTTACTGCCCCTTCTCCACTTCAGCATGCTTGCTCGTGGGGGCTGCCAAACGTGTTTCCCTCCTTTCTGCCAAACTCTGGCTATGCCAATCCTCTGCAGCATTCCTCCCAGAACACTGTGATTGGCCAATCAGAAACCTTCCCCAGTTTTTCTCATGGAGCTGCTTAGAAAGTTCTGTGTCTCTGTTCCACTGTCATAGTGACTGCTGACTGAAAACAGAGTCTACTCTCAAGGAGGAAGTTCTGTGGACATTTGGGTTACTAGTTCCAGATATCTCTGAGGCCAGTTCCATCTAAGCCCTCTTTGTGTTTTGATTACATGAACTAAATTTCCCTCTTTTCTTGTTTAAGATGATTTCTCCCACTTAGAATTCAAAGCAGATCTTAATGATACAGAGGAAAAAGTTAAAAATGACCCTGAGATATTTTGACAAAAATTTAGAGAGAAACTGGGACTGGGAGGGGAACAGAATAATTTTACTTTTGAAATAATGATTTTAAGTTAGTGGCAGGGCATATACGTAGAAACATTCAATGATACCAATTTGAAATTTATTCTCATAAAATGTAACTATGATAGCAAACACTTATTGAGCTCTTCATATGTGTCCAACACAACTATTTATTCTTTACCTTCATTAACTCACTTATTCCTCCCAGCATCCCACCCTTGTTGATAAAACCGAGATACAGAGAGGTGTTATAACTTTGTAAGGTGAACCAATGAGTGAGTTTGGGAGCCCAGATACAAACCCAGGTATTCTAACTCCAAAGATCATCTTGAATTAAGTGAAAGAAATACTGATGTAACCCACACCCTTTACATGTTTACAATATGTGTATCTGTGTGTGCATGTCCTCACACGCTTAGTGGGGTGTTTGAGTACATATAGGTGAAAGATTAATAATCTCATTCTAAAATTGGTGCTTATAGGAAGCACAACCTTCCCATTTCTGCACAATTATGCAGTGTATCCAGATCTATGTGATGTATATCGATCACTTATTGACTATTATCTCTAACAATAATCATCAGGGGACCTTCAATGTCAATGGATAGGAAACATTGTTAGATAGAACCCATCCCTGGTTTTCTATCATCCTCTGCCTTATTTATTTGCTGATTCTTTGTTCTGCACCTGCATCAAAACAAAACCTGTACCTATTTTTGCATTTTCATAATTTAAGTTGTTTTGGATTTCTGCCTAAATGGATTCTCCCACATATCAGCCCTATAGATACCATCCACACCTGTCTACTTGCTATGTAAAGTGGGACATTTCCAATTGTGACATTCCCAGAATTGGTGGCTGTAGTCCCTGCTGAAAGAAATGGTATGAAGCACCCCACATTCTAAAGAGAGCTGCCAATAATTAGGGTTAGACATGTTGCTCAGGTTGGAGACTGGATCTGCTACCTCCTTCTGTCCCTTTGAAGTTTATATAAAGAGGTTAATTGGAGGAGAGAGGAAAACAATGTCCTCCCTAGGCTATATCAAGGTAGGAAAGGTGGCTCCCCTTCTCCCATCTCTAACCAAGTGACGTGGGTTGGGGGTATTCAAGAGAATAAGTCTTAATGTTTCTGGCTGGCACCTTAGTCCCTAGTTGGTGTCTACCAATCTGCAAGCCTAATCTGGTGCTACCACTGCGGAAGCTGAAAACTGCAAGAAAAAATTTTATGCAGAATCCCACATTAGCAGACACCACCAGCAGCCACCAAGCTGAGCCAGAATAGGACCCAAGACATCTGCTTACCATGGACAGCCTGTCAGTTCCTGAGGAGCAGCTCTGCACACCCCACCCCCACCATTATTCCTCCTTCCTCCAATCATATTCCTGAGGTTAATGGATTGATGGATTTAATAAACATTTATACAAGTGCTTTTCTATGTGTTAGGGACTGCTCTATATAATTTACAAATAGTAACTCATTTAATCTGCATATTAACCCTAATGAGGTAGATACTCTTATTATTTCCACTTTACAGATGAGGAAGCTAAGTCACAAGGAGCTTAAGTAATGTGCTCCAAGTCACAGAGCTAGGAAGTGGTAGAATCAGATAGAAACATGCAGTCTGGCCTCAGACTTGTTGCCCTTAACCTCTAAGCTCCCTCACTCCCAACCCCTTTCATCCCTCACCACAGGCCCCACACACTCATACACTCTCCAAAGGCCAGGGTGAGAAGAGACCAAATTCCTTTCCTACACAAAGACCCTCTAGACACAAGCCTGGCTGGCACTGGAGGAAAGGAAGGCACTGGGATTTAAATCAGGTGCAAGAGGGGTAGGAATTTTAAACTGGTCTAACCTGGATTTGTAGTAATCCAAAATAATCATCAAACTACAAGAGTTTCCAAGATGCAGTTAAGGTTAAGGAATTCGACAAAGCCCAGTGAAAAGCAGAGAACGTGGGGAACAATAAAACCATCTCATATTTGTGCCTCGGGAGTTCAGACTGCCCCAAGATCCAGTCACATATTAAATTAGCCATTACCCTGATGACCAATTCCAGCTCTTGGTCATACCTTGCTGAAGTACAGAGATGATCCAGAAGAGATGACTCCACACCCTTGTTCTGGTTTTACAATTTCTCCCCCAATAACTTCTTGCCAGTCAGACTCCCAACCATTCTGGTTCTCAAAATCCGACATAATTGTGGAAGGAAGCACAGCTTCTGGGTGGCATTCGGTGCCTTGGTATCCTTGGTCACACCTGTGAGACAAGAAGGCCAAGTACATACATCATAGACTCATATGCAAATGCAATGGTCATCTGATCTGAAACATTTCTCATGTATTACTTTTGCTCAGGTCTTATCATTCCCACCAGATTTTTCTCTACAGCATTAATATGTGTATGTGGTAGTAATAATCCTCAGTTTTTAACAACCCCTCCACCCCCAAATGGATAGAATCCTTTCTTAAGAGAAATAATGCTGTCATTACATTTCTTTGAGTGTCTTTAAGAATTGAAGTGTGTTCCTCTCATCCTCATTAGCGATAATCACCATCTCCCCATGTATATAACCTTGAATTCCTAGCGAAGTGGTGTAGGAGACCATGCAGCAGTGTCTGACTCGTGCTCAAAGATTGCCAGAGGAAGAAAAAGGAAACAATAGCAGGGCTCTTTTAATAAACTCTGGAATTTAAACCCAGGAGGCCTTGTCTTGAGGTTAGATTTTGAGGCTTGGAATATATGGTTTTATTCTTATTTTAAAGTAACAATATCTTTTACATCTAAAGTAAGAACAGAAAGGAGGCTCATTTTCTTTTGGCTATTTCATTATTTATCAGCCTCTCCATAGAACTCTGATGACAACTGCTCTGGTATCCTTCTAGACACAAATCCTGAGAAGCAAGGAATCAATCATCGCACTTTCTGGTGCATGTACCTGCACATGCCGTGGTCGCAGGAGCCATGCCCATTGCACATGTTGGGACACTGCTGCCCGATGTAAATGCTGTCCAAAGCCCACTCGTCTTGGGCTGTGTAATAGCTCTGACTCCAGCGGAAGCGGGTGGCACTGGACCTAGAAACAAGGTACGGTAATAAAAACAGTGTTTCAACTGACATGTGGTGGTAGAGACAAAGAATGTCAGAGTTCAGAATCTTCCAGAGAAATAACTTTCTGGAACTTGTACTTAGCTGCCCATCATTTTTCTTTAATTTCCACTCGATTACTGTGCAATGCAACAATTCTAACATTAAAAAAAGTTAAAAAGAAATCTGCCTATATTGGATACACTTCAATCTTAATTGAGATATTTTAAAGAAAAACAGAATATCAGATTTTTTTGTTGTTGTTGCACAGATTTCATGCTAGAAAAAGTATTGAGAAAGAATTTTTTTAAAAAAATAAAGATATCTACTACACTGAGCCTGTCTTTCACAGATGAAAATGTAAGATGTTTAACCTAGAGTAATACAATTTCCTACAATAAACACATCAGTAGTAATTGTAACACTTTCAGTTAGCTCTTAATATAAAACAGAAGTTTTGTTTGGGAGTATTGTTTTGGAATTGAGGGGACATACAATGTCCTATATTACAAATAAGAACATCTGGATGCTAAATTATGCTTATTTCTGAAATACTAACTTGTTTGAGTTTCACAGATGAGCTGTTCTTAAGGGGAGATGAAAAGTTAAACAGTCCATTACCCCTAGAGAAATACCTGAGGTCTTAGTTCATTGAAAACAAGTATAAAGTCTAAAGATGAGGATATTTTGAGAATAGTGTCAAGACGGCTTCCTTTCACTGACTACTATAAAACATTCTTTTAAAATTACAGCATATTTTTAACCTGTGGGGATTTTCAGGGATGTGTGATTAGTTCTTTTTGGACAAAATGCTAAACAAAACCAAATCAAAAAGGATTTGCAGGATTATTGTGTGTGTTCAGTTCCACTGATTAAACCTTCCCTAAGCACACTATCTACAGATACACTTGATCTTAACCACTCTGAATGATCCATTAAAGTCTACTGCATCAATTACCCACATATTAAGTACTCCCTAACTACATAACAGACAGTTAAAATCCAGACTAAGCCTTTATTGTTTATTTTACCAATGATCTGTGGCTAATAGGTTGCATTTTCATTCCTAGTAAGATAATCCCAGGATTCACTGAGGTGTATCCCATAGACACAGGTTTACTACATATCAGTGCTCATCATGGGACACACAACGTGACAGATGCACCCCCTCCTCTGTGGTAATAGGTTTATATTTGTAATCCAATAGACATCACAGTGTTCATAGTCCCAGTAAGAAATGGTTTTTAGAAAACTATAAAAGTAGATACAGTATCTTAGAGAACGGAGCCCTACAGGATAGAAGTAAATAAGACTCACACACCATTGTCATTATGAAAAGAGTTGGTTATTCTTTCAAGACTGATTATAATCTGAGTCAAGACACAGGTAACTATACTGTGAACTCTTCTGGGGATAGAGATATCATTTGTCTCAATAGTTTGCACAGAATAAAGTAGGTGCTCAAAAAAGTTTGCTGAAAAAATGAGAGATCAGGAAAGGGCAACCTGTTTCTGATTTCTGTAGGTAATGGAGTGAAGAATGTATTAGGAGTAGGGGGACAAAACCCCCAGGACCCTGTTTTTGCAATTTATCAGCTGTGTGACCTTTAGTGAGAAATTTAAGCCCTCAGGGGCTTCTAGTTCCTCACCTCTCAAATAAAGGGTTTGGGCAAACCGATTTCTAAGATTCCTTCCAGCTCTCAAATATAATGATTCTTCTGGTGATGTGTTGACCGAAGTGACAATTTATTTTCTTTACAGTTACATGCCTATATAAAACCCATGCCATACATTATTTTGAGGTTTTATTACTTCAAATGTTAAAAGGGGGTGGAGGGGGGAGCTTCAGAAACCTGTCCCAGATATCCCCATTTATTTGGTTCTAAACAGTCATACGAAGACATTCCAAATTCCTTTTCTAAGTAAATTAATCTTTACATGCATCTTATGAACTCTTGAAAAAGATATTTGCTCAAGATAAAAAGGTTAAAGTGGACTATTCTGTTAAGAATTACAATCCACAGATTAATGCACTGATGTTAATTAAGAGAACAGGCAGGAAAAAGAGGTTGAATAATGGCTTCATTTTGTGAGGGAAAAAAAAACTAGTCCTGTGAGCAGTCTCCAGCCGATCACACGTGAGAAGACAAGGTCTGATCTCACTGATTTGCAGCTGCAGATTGCTAAACATTGCCCTCAATACAAATACTTAATTTGCCAATTCTCTCTCTCTCTCTCTCTCTTTCTCTCAAAACTAAGTAATCTTAGGAAGAAAATCTTGTACACTTTGGATTGAGTCTGAAAGTGGGTGGGTCATGAAATAAAGATGACTTGCATTTAAAATCCAAACTCTATAGATCCCCCAAAGCAACAAAACTTGAGTCTTTTCTTTATTTGATATTTTCCCCCCACATAAACTTCAAGAGGGAAATAAAATAGCATTTAGTCATCTCTTGATAGGTAACCTGAAGAATCAAGGTAAATGAAGGCTGACTAAATTGCATTTTCCACCTTCAAAGTTACTGTAATTACGTTTATCCAATTATTCTGAAACTCATTCAGTCATTAGGTGTTGATTTGTTTATGAAGTCAGCAACTGACAGCAGTTTGGATCTCATCAGGCTCTGTTCTTATGTAAATGTTGCTCATAAAAACAAAATTAATTTTCATTGGGTAACAAATGTTCAGTTCATATACAATATAATTTCTTTGGGCAGGTGCACACATTCAATACTTCCACTCAAAGTTGTCCAAGCTAGTGCATTTTCCAAAGTTAACAGATCTTTGATAATGCAGGCACCATATTTGCTTCTATGCATTCAATTTATAGTTACATATGTTTGAATCAAAAGAGCAGAACAAAGATTTGGCCAAAAAAGGAATACTGCTTCAAACGAAACTGCACTCCCTTTCCCCAGTACTTGAGAAAAACATGCTATTTACCAAAGTTTAAAATGAACAAAATAAAGTTATCAAGAATGGCAAAGAGAGTAAATGTACTTTATCCTTTTAGCGGAGATTTTAAGCATTGTAGATCCCCAAATAATGACAACAACCAGTTGAACACTATTTTTTTGAAATGTAGCAATAATGCTTAGTTTAAGTATTAGTCAGTAGGAATGCTAAAATAAATATCCTAGTGGGTTGTTTGTATTTAAAAAATATTTTCACTCCCCCCCCACCAGGGTTTTAAAGGAAATGTAGAAAAGCAGAATTAAATCATTTAATATATGTACCTAAAAGCAAATGGTCAGGGGAATAATCTAGCAGATGTTTTTTGTTTGTAAAAAAGACATACCTTGTAATAAAACATTTCTTTACTTCATCAAGGCATACTGAATTAAAATTCTACTTAATTCCCCAACATTTAATGAATACATTTACTACATGGCAAGCACCATGTTAGATTAAAAGAGTTTAAGTCAATATATTTCCACCTAAGTGTCTAATACTGATAAGAATTAACCTTTTCTGATTATACTAAAACTTTCAACTCAGTGGTGTTGTCTTTTGAGAAATAATAATGTAACATATGAGTTGAGTGTAAAATAACCTGCAAAAGTTTTTTTGATAAGGGAAATACTATTCGGATATTACATAAACTACATTAAATAAAAGTAATAGTTTATAATATTTCTAGGGATGAAAAGACATCTTTAAAATACACTATCAATATTATATTATCATAATTTTGGAATCATATCTTACATGTTAATGAATAAAAATCAATAATTTTTAAATAATGAGGGAAATATACTTAACAGTAAAATAGTGAAAAAAAACCCAAAACCACCTCAGTAGCTTTGCACCCAGTATGACCTGTATTTTAATTATTTGATGTGTTCTTTTTTATAAACTTGATATAAATGCTTGGATATCACTGAAATTAAATAAAATTCTTGATTATATTCCCAGAAGTAGACATTAAAAAGCAGTATGTTAGAGAGAGTAGCAACTTGTTATACAAAGCATAGATAGAGTATCTAGGAAATGGCTCACAGTTGGATATAAAAAAATCTGTGGAAATCAAATTTCAAGCATTTTCTTCCAGCTGACATAATGACACATCCTTAAAAATAATCAAGCACATAGATTGAGTCTTACATAATGCAGTAGTTCAACGTTCAACTAAAGGTGTAAAAATAATTCTAGATCGCTATCTAACTAATTATTTTTACACAGAGCCTAACTTTTATATAATATAATCTGAGTAGGGTTTATATTGTAATTTTCTCTTTATGAAAGGGCTATAGGAAGGCAGATACCACAGAAAAATAAAACACTTGTCTATTTTATGCTTTTTCTTCTGCACAAATCACAGAATGTTAGAATTCCAGGACTGTGAGGGACCTTCAGGATAATCTAATGAAACCTTTTCCTTATACTCATAAAGAATTGGTCTTGAAAAGGTTGTGAATGGTTAAGATCATGTTATTAATTCAACGTTGGCAGAACTACACTGAGAACTCGGTCCTTCTAATTCTTAGTCCAGGGCTTTTTCTTTAGGTGAGCTTATCCAGACTCAGGGCTTTATCTACTACTTAAAGTATTTAATTGTTTAATTTTTCCCCAAATATTACATTGTTTTAAGTAATCAATCTAACACAAAATGACGTAATATTGGGGGAAAATTAATGTGCTTTTTTCTTTTACATTATCAAATGTTTAACTTTCTTCCTAGTTTACCGAGACCTCTGCTTCCTGGGGGGATGATTTTTATTGTTACTGAAAGAATGTGAATAGAGAAATTGAGTGTATATTAAGATTTTTATATAAAAAGCAGGGCTTTGCAGCAAGAAAACAGTCTTGTAATCCAAACTCCTTGAATCTCTAGATTCCTGAATCATTTTCTTTTGTCTGTCAATAAAGGAACCAGCTCACCGCGCTCTTTCACAGAAAGAAAAAACTTGGGGCAAGAAGGGAAGTCAGAAGAAGCTAGAACAGTTTGGAAGCCAAATTTTCATATTTTTCTTTAGCTCTATTTTTCAAATATTCTCAGTATAATAGAAAGATCTGGGACTCTGATTACAAAAAACAAATGAATAAGAGTCTTGCCCTCATGCTTAACTCGTCTTCATATTCAAGTCCTGCTAGAAGAGATAGTAAAAGTTAAAGTGACAGTCTTATCTAAAGATGTCATCTCTCACCAAGTTTTCTGGGGAAGAAGTACTATGACTCTTCTCCACTGGGTGAACTCACTGGCATGGTAAATACTCGCTGATGTAAATTCCTGACAACTTGGCATACTTGGAAGGCACTCCTAAAAGAGAGACAGGCAAAAATTAAACTCAGTTTCTATTCCCCCCTGGGGAAATATGTTTACTCACCCACTGTAAGTGAAAAAGGCCTTAGAGAACTCTTACGTCATAACTTAACTATTTGTGATACAGATGCAATCCATGGTTTCTCCTTCTGTAAAGCTAAAACATTTGGGAAATAATTGCAAATGAGATGCCATAATGGAATTAAATGTCTCCTAATGCTCACATGTACAAATAGAAATGGATTAGGATTCATTTTTTTGTCTATTATCATAACATTGACATTAATTCTACTCATTATGATATTTATGCATTTATCACAATGTTAGATTACCAATAAGTATATATAAAGAAGTAAATTTTATTCCAAGATCTATATATTTCTTTTCGTCTCCAAAGGCAAGATATACCACATTTTTAATTTGGTCTACCTATAGGTAAAGTGACTTAGAAAAGGAACAGATGAAGACATGCTATTGAGAAAGAAGAGACATGTTTAAAAAGGAAAAGAGATAGAGAAAATAATCTTCAAAACACCATCTGAGAGTAGCAAGTCTTGAAGTTATTCCCATTTCTTTTTTATTTCCAATTACCCTTTATTATCTGATAGTGAAGAATGGGCATCTTATAATCCATTGCTGACTTTTATGTCAATTCTAGTTGCAGATAACAATGTTTCTTTTCAATCCATCCTAAACTTTTACTTATAACTGCAATTTATTTGTTTCCTATGCAAATAGGAAGAGGTTACCTGTCCCAAGCTGTAGAGAAAATAGATTTACCTCTTGGACAAGGTGCCAGGTAAGGCCGTGGTTGGTTGAGTACTCCAGCTTCACCTGGTTGTCCATGTGTGGAGTGTATTTCTGGCCACATCCCATCACCAAGCTGAACTGAATCATATAGGATGCTCCGATCTGCATTGATTGTGTTTCCACATAACGCATACTTGAGGCAAGTTTAGAATCTCCCGTAAAACTGAAAGAGACAGAGGTGGAAATCAGAAAATTCTAATAAGTAATGTATTAGGGGAAAATTAAGTTCTCCTCTTCATATCATACAGCAAAGTAGTTTCATTTTCTTATTTAAACCATGCCAAGTTCTAGAATGGATTTCAGTCTAACAGATGTGACTTAAAACAATCTATTAAAGAAACAACTTTTTAAAAAGATAATACCTACAATTGTCAAATATATCTGAAATTGAGTACGCACTCATATATTGCTCATAAGTATAAATCTTTTGACTCATTAATTTCACTTTTTGAAATTTATACTAAGGAGATACTTCTAAATTCAGAGGCAATTTTATAAAATATGATGAATATTACAAGACTACTTATAATAGTAATTGGTAACAATCCCAATGTCAAACTATAGGGAAAATGGAAAGCTTAAGTCAACTGGTATAGCCATCTGACTGAATATTATCCATATTTTCAAATATTTATGAAGATGGTATAATCATATTAAAATGTATATGATGAAATAAGTTTAAAAAATATCCACAAAATGATGCATAAAGGATATTCACCAGAATGTTTGGGTAACTGTGTTTGGTGGTGGGAAATTTGACAATTTACAAATTTTCTTTTTCCTTTTATTATTTTCCAAATAGTCTTTAACACATGCATTAAATACTGAAGACATTATAATGTAGTTTTAATGGTTGTGCCTCAAATCAGTAAAATTCACATTTTACTGGGTCCCAAATGAGTACTATGTAACTGGAAACTGTGCAGGAAAAATTATTTTCTTAGAGAAAGCTGCTCAAGGAATGTGTAATATGTCAGAGTAGATTAAAATATGGACACATTTTCACTGTAGTTACATGAGTCAATGTAAATATTCCCTGGGTCAATCATACTAGGGTTTGTCAATCACAGTACTTATTTCTGCTATTCTGAAGCAGGTTCAGTACTACTCTTCAACAGTAACCCCTATTAGTCAGAGGGCATAACTAAAGGGGACAAAGGAGATTATACAATACTCTGCAAAATCTTTGAGGCAATTTAATATATCATCTTATTTTTTGCTGAATCAGCAAGTAAGGAGTGACTATTCTGACTTGCTTCTTGTAGAGATTAAGATGTTATTTAAGGATGGAATGTTGTCCCTATAGAGGGTCAGTGTGGACTTAGACTCAATGTTATAAAATATAAGAAGCATTTTCGAACAATGAGTAATTACTATTTAACTAACAGTTTTTAAACTAGAGTTTTGCTTTTGGACAATGAATCGAGGAATAAAATGGAAGAATCCCAATCTCTGCTTGAGTTGAATGTCCAGTAAAAGAAAGAGAAAAGTCATATTAAATATTGCTGATCTTGCAAATAAATCCAGTTAAGAGATAGTAAATGAAACTTGTTTATCATTATTAATAAAGATGCCTACCATTTGTTGAATCTAGGCCATGTCCTAAGACTGTGGTAAGCACAATACCCACATTGTCTCTTTTAGTTTCATCCTTACAGTAGTAATATAGTATAATAGGAATAATTATTTCTTCATAACAGATATAGAAATGGGGCTAGTAAATGGTAGAGACACAATGAGAAACCCATTTGCCTGACTCCGTGGCCCCTGAACAAATGCACTATCTCTCTGTCTTTCTATTACTCTAAGATTGGGAGAGGAAAACATTGCAATTTAGAATACATTTTGTTTATAATTCACCTGCAAATCATTAACTTTCACTTACTTACTAAGCAATGATACCCTAATGTTAAAGATATGAAACCATGGGTACTGCTATGTGTTAAGATACATAGGATGCAATATAGAAAATTTAAAGCTGCAGAATGCAATTTTTAGCAATATTGGCAAAATAAACCAACATAGAACAAAATAGTAGACTCAGGCACAAAGACTTTGAGGGAAATTTATAGCTTCAAACCCAATCAGATGAGGGCCTGAATAGAACAAAAGGTGGCAGAAGAAGGAATAGTCTTCCCCGTTTTTTCTGTCTCATGACAAGCAGAGACATTTCATCTTATCTTCTCATAAATATATGTATCCTATTGGTTCTGACTAATACCAACCTCTAGCTAGTGCAATCAGGAAAAAAGAAAAAAAAAAAAAAAAAAAAAAAAATCCCAAATGCTTCTTCCTGTAAGAAATATGTGCTGCTTTTAGCTTGTTCTAGTACCTTTTATGAGGAAGGTGATTAGAGGCAGCCAACAGGCTTCATTTAAATTGTTTGCTTTAAAGATGAACCATGTCTCCTGAGCATCTGGAGAAAAAATCCCACAGTGCACAGTAGCACATGAGCTGAAAGGTAGATAAGCCACGCAGAGCCAGTAAAACTTTGTCACTCATGCCTTTCATAGTATTTCTCCACCCCAGAATTTCTGAAATAATTTAAGATTATTTTCACAACCAGTGTTTTGTAAATTCCTCTTCTGAGGTAATTTAGTGTCCTCATATTTCTATACAGAAACAGAAGGAAATCTGTGTTTTACAAATGTCACCTGCACCTAACGTTTGCATGATTGCAAACGTAGCCATGAAATTGGCTGAAGAGAGAAGTAAGTATTCAAACCTGAGGAAAGGAGTGGGCTTTATGAGCTATTCCGGTGATAACAGATTTTGAAGGCCAAGACACCAAGAAAAGGTAAAAATTATATTAAATTATATTAAAATTATATTAAATAAGCAAAATAAAGGCAGTTAATGACAACAAAAAGCTTGCTTAGCACCTAAGCAGCTGGTTCAACTGGTAAAACAGGAGCCCAGAGTGTATTTGGCGTTTCCTATTGAGATTCTTTTGGACAGGCTGATCTAGCTGTCTGCCACAGCTTCCTTTCCCACTTCTCACCTTCCAGTGATTGGGCCAGAGATGGCCATGTGCCCAACAACAAGTGCTCTCACCACTGAGATGTAAGTGAAAGATGCTCCTTTGATTTACTCATTTGACCTCCATTACAAGCTTTTTATAAGGGACTGACGGAATCGGCTGCCACGCCCTTTTGCAGCAGCCTTCTTGTGACAAAAAGGGAACAAGCACATAGATGGAAACCTCTCTGCTGAGATAGTGGGGCAGAAACAGACAGAGCCTGGGTTCCGGACAGCCTTGTTAAGGTGCTCACCAGCCCTGGACCGGTTATTGTATGACTGTTTGTTACAAATAACAGATAAATCTTTTTTTTTTTTTAAATTTTCTTTTTGTTGGAACCTGGAGCTCAACGCATTTCTAACTGATACACCTGCCATACTTAATGGTATGATATGATATCTATCCTGATGCCTTAATCTGAGACAAAAATAACACAAGGAAATCACAGATATCTGTGCTTTAAATTCTAGACCATTCATAGTACAAGTTCACATGATTGTTTCTGGTTTATTCAAGATTGGCTGAAAGCCAGGGATATTAGGTCTGTTTTTTTTTTTTTCCTTCTGAAAGTTCATACTCAGCTGGAGTTTGGGGGACACAGAATTTCACAGACTGCAATCCTTTAATTTACAAAACTGCTCCTCTTTGCTGCTTGTCTAAGTCAAGATATGTTTATAAAGGCAAACACAAAGCTGAACTTCTACTGTTATAATCATAGAAGAGAAAAGAACATCCCACATCAGCATTTTGGAGAAAAATTCTGGAGACAGAATGCATTGGGAGTCAAGAAGCTTAGCTTTATTCATGTTGACTTGCAAGCATGCCTCAAAATAAGGAACAATAAAAAATAACTCCTGCATCTAATCACAAGTTCTTATGAAAGAATGGGGATAACTTTTTCCACTAGGACAAGCTTACCACTCTATCCCTCTTCATTTCCTCCTCCAAGAAATCAAGTAGGCTCTATTATAACACTGGTCAAATGGATAACACCGTAATACAATTTGAGTCTCCACAGTTCTAACTCCTTGGACTTCCTATCCCTTGCTGAATCTCACATATTGCTGAGGATCCATTTTCCTGACCAGATTGGAAGCCCATTCACAGGAAGAGATCATATCTTATGCATCTTAGGACCTTGCCTGCACCTCCCAGAAGCGTACTGAGTCAGACATCATGATTTTTCAAAAGCTGGATTATTTCATTTGATCTTTGAGTCAAGACCATTTGGGAGACCATCAGGGATCCTTAACACTGTGTTCCAGAGAAGGAAAACAGAGAGGCTGACTTCCTGGCCTCAGGGCCACAGTTACTAAAAAGCTAGAAACTAGACCTTCTGATTTCTACTTTGAAGTCCCTTCCACTATGTCATGTCTATCGAAGGCTCTCAAAGAATGCTTGTGAAATGAAATGAGCATGAGTGAGGTCTCTTAACTGGGGAGCAGACAGGTTTTACAAAACTATGTAACTTAAATGCTGTAATGAACACAGACAAAGTTTCGAGGTTATCCTCACTTAAAGAAATAACTTTCTGCATTTTCCCACAGCCTCTTTCCCAGCTCTAGAAAAATATGCTCTTTTATATGAAAGGCAGATGCTTAGGCCACAAAGTTCCTTAAAAGCAGACTCTTGTCAAACAGCCAAATCACCTAGAGACTGAGCCATTTTTGACAACTGAGCCCATCTTTTTAAGAACAGTTTGGTAAGTTAATATGGCTGCAATCTTACTATTAAGGTGTTGCAAGAGAAGACAGTACATCAATATTTACATTTCTTGGAAATGTAAGCAATTTAGTATTATTTTCAAGAATCCCATGGAAAAGAAGAGCTCTGCAGAACTCATTTTCAGAGAAACAGAAGAGCCCCATGATGATGTTTTTGTTTTGATACTATTCAGAAGCTATATTCATCTGCAGAAGAAGATGTGAAGAATGAATCTAAACCTCTTTGGTATTATCCTTTTTATATTTTTGTAATCATTAAATGTTTTCTAGATATGACAGAAAAACTTGATATTGTATGATTAAAGGTGCCATTTTAAATCACTTGTTATTTCTATAATATTATAGTTCAAAACAGAAATAACCATATTATTTTAGTGAATTATATAAATGTTAAACTTACTGGGAAAAATCTGACAATATAGGAGAAGCATTTTTTAAAAAGGTAAAAATTTGAAGTTCTACTTTCTAGAGATGACCACTGTTAACATTTTGGTATAACTACTTCCAAACATTTTTTTCTTATGCTTACATGCACAAATACACACTTACACATAGTTACTTTTCTTTCTTTAAAAACAATTATTAAATCATAGTAAATCTGCTTTTATCTTTTTTTTTTTTTTTTTTTTTTTTGTCTTTTTCTGTGTCCGGCAATGGATTGCAACCCTCAGTGTTGCCCCCGTACCAGACCGGGGACCGGCAACGGGATCACAACCCTCGGTGTTGCTCCCGCGCCTCGCTCAGCCAGTGAGCGGGAACCGGTCTGTTGCCCCC
>NW_007726264.1:472744-596107 GCF_000696425.1 Galeopterus variegatus | reverse complement strand
GATCCGAACCCTCGGGCGGGAGCGCCGCCGCGCTTCCCAAGCGGCGCACTATCCAGTGCGCCACCAGGCCGGCCTGCTTTTATCTTTTTACAATAATTTTTTTGCCATATTTCCACACTGAAAAAATATGGTGGGACATTGTCATTTTCAATTAATCAAGCCAATCTCCAATTATCAAAATTTGGGGAGTTTGTTTCCACTTTTTCTGTTATAAACAATGCATATATAGTACGTATCCTTGTATATCTTTGTGCACTTGTCCAATTATTTCCTTAGGATAAGTTACTAGAAGCAGAATTGCTTGGTCAAAGGAAATGCACAGTCTAAAAGCTGACACTGTCAAGCTGTCAAAAGGTTGTACCAAGTTACATAAACCAAGAACATTAACAATGGCTGACGTGCCAGTTCTGACCACTTGTCAATACTGAACTTTGACAATAGTTTTCATTTTAGTCACTTCATACCTATAGTTTCTTAATCTACATTTTTTGATTACTAAAAATGTTTAAAAGCTATTTGTGATTATTGGCTATTTGTATTTTTTTGGTGTCTGTGAGCAGCTTTTTGATGTACTTCGCCCGTTTTTAAAAGTGGGTTTATGTATTCTAACTGATTTGTAAGAGTTCTTTACATATTAGGGATATATAGTCTGTCATATATATTGAAAACATCCCCTTGCTTTGAATTTATTGTAATGTTTTGTTTTCAGGAAGGTTTTTTTCCTCCCAAAATACAAGTTTAAAAATATTAAGTAGTGGAATATGTGACTCTTATGGTCCCTGCTTTTGGTGTCATGTTTTGTTGGTATCTGTTGTGATTGCCTCTGAGCCTAGTTCATAATCATATATTGCATATGTTCAATGGGCATTTGAAAGGAATATATGTGTATATTATACGTGTGTGTGTATATATATATTTATTTATTTGTAGGGTATAATTTTTTTCTTTGTCTATTAAATCTTGCCTGTCAATTACCTCTCTACATTTGTCTAAGTCCTCACTTAATTTTTATTTGCTTGATCCATCAAGGACTAAAGAAAAATATTAAAATCACACTCCAAATTATGGTGGCTGTAATTTCCCTTTGTAATTCTAACAGTTTTGCATTATGGTCACCATCCTATGGAGGGCCCTGACTGAGGTCATCTTCCTGTGGACTTCTCCTCCTGACAGTACCACCTCTGTTACTGTTCTCTAGCCTCAACTTCATTCTAGAAGAGTTTAGTAAGGCCAGGGTTGAGGGGCCACTAAACTTCTGCTCACTCTGCTCTTATCAGCACACTTTGCTCTAACACGATTTCCTCCAGAAGCTCATTCATGTTTCAGGTTCCAAAAATGGTACAGAATTTACTGTTCCATTGCTTGGATCATTTCAATGTTAGGAAGATAGTAGTAAACCATGCCATATTCATATGATAAACATTTATTAATGTTCCCCCTGGTTTCCTGACTACATTCTCTTAACCAGTTTCTCAACTGCAGTAATTCTCTAAGTAAGAATTTTTTATTCTCTTCATTCAATTTACAGCTTCAAACAAATTTGGGTTTTTCATGTATTTATTCAACACTTCATTAAAAAGTCTTTATGGATTTATAAGTTGCTAGATCACTTATTATTTATCTAGTTAAGATTTCAGGGTTATGTTGGCAATCAAAGATATTTTGGAATACATGTGCTTTTCAGCATCTGCTTCAGGTTATTTTTATACTTTTTGTCCCTTGCACCTGCTTTATTTTGCTTATTTTCACCCTTCCCACTTAAAGTTTGTAGTTTATATTCTTCAGTTTCTTCATTCTCATCCCCATCCTCTCAGTTTGGAAATTTATATATAGTTCTTCAAGTTAGGACTAGAATCTTATTTTAAGATAGATAAACTCTTAGGCTAATAAAAAGCATAAGTTGAGCTGCTTGGCTGCTGTTTTTTCAGCTTTTACAAAAAGAAGCCTCTTTCCAAACAAAACTCAGCATAAAGTTGGGTGCTTAGTAGCGGTTTTCTCTCAAGGACCAGATAACTTCATGTATGGGAGACAGAACTGGGGGCGTATGTGTCCTTTAAGAGATTCAGGCTGTCAGGACACATGGCTTTGACCACAAATGAACACTGTCTTCTCTTTCTAACCAGGTTACGTGCACCTACAGTGGTGCTCCCGTGGGACAGGAAAGTGGATGGGAGACTGAGTCAGGACCCATAGACAGCGGCCCCTCCATCCCTCTCTTAGGAGTCCACAGTTCCATGCACAGCCCAGTCATCTGTATCTTCTGTGGTACGAGGCCAATTTGATCAATGTCTAGATGACAGCATATAATTCCAATAACTTTTTTAAAACCTAGTTTTAAAGTTTATAGAAATTTGTTGGTGAGATAATGGTTTTGAAGATTTCTGTCATTTCGGTTGATGAGTCTCCTTTTGCCCGCCTAACAGCGTTTTGAGGAAATGTTCATCAGCTGGAGTAAACTGTGGCAGAAAAAGGCAAACCTCTGCTGAGTGACAGTTGGAGGGGAGTCAGCACAAAGCACAGCCCAGGCTGTGGCCCCCTGAGACAGAAGGAAGGAGAGAGGGAGACTGAGGGACAGAGAGGGGGCAGACTTTCAGGTACAGAGTTGGGGAGATTAAGGACCCAGGAGAAAAGAGCTCCTCACAACTCTTTTGATGCCTACAAGTCTCTCATCAGGAAGGCGTGTGTGTGTGTGTGTGCGCGCGCGCATGTGCGTGTGCGTGTGAATAGAGAAACTGCCAGGGGCCCTGTCCAGTGGCAATACTTTCCTGCCACTTACGGGGGATGAGGGCGATCAGAGGAGCTTTAGCCGTTTCCAGCTCCTCCTACTTCTGCATAACTTCAACTCATCTCTGATATTTGGCTATCCAGAGCCAAATCTTTGGCTATCCCCTTATTCCTGTTCATGCATTATGTCCATATGAGCTCCGGAGTTAATTTCGGTTGAAGTGAACTTGTCCGATCCATATTTACACCTCTTATCATCAGGATTTGCCTTTTCAACACACTCCTATTGTTTCTCTCAGTTCCTTTCTATTTCCTCATCTCTCTATTTCCTTGCACCTTACTTCCTTTCAGAAAGGAACATATGGTCAATGTAGTCAGACCTATAGCTCTGGCTGAAAACATCTAGCATGCAGGGGGGAGTAGAGGGGAGAGAGAAAATACACCAGAAATCTTCGAAATTCTTGTTCTTTCTCCTAACTATGTGTTATTCTAGCTACATGCATTATTCACAGCATGCTCAAGCAGAGACATTTTAAGACTTTTATAGGACCTTGATACTTTTAATTTTGAAAACTCCAATCTACATCATAGCAAACATATTAAAATATACTCATGTCCCATATTAAATATAAATATTTTTGGCTATGAAAAATCTGTAAATGGATTTTATAATTTTGCCTTTAAATTTTGGCTAATAGTAATGCATTTAATATACATTTGGCTGTGATTTCTCAATGTACTTGGGAATCTGACCGAAAAATTATTTCCAATATAATGAAATTTTCTGAATACTAATTTAGCAATTAATTAAGTTGGCATAATGTTGTGTTTAGTAGACATTTAATTAAAATTTATTAATTTCATTTTTGTAATTTTCTTGTCATACTTTTGAGGCAATGTACATTTTCCCAGCACTTGGGCTTTTTTCCAGTCCTTTGGAAAGTTTGGAGGCCTCGGCACTGTGCCCAAAGTGTAATGGAAGAGCTGCCTAGGCAGAGATGCAGCCAATGCAAAGGTGCTAGGAGAGCAAAGAGCTTGGCTTCTGGAGTAGAGAGAAGGCAGACTGACATGACTGGGGTAGGGTGAGTGAAAGGCAGTGAGGCAGGGAAGAGGCTGCAGAGGTTGGCCCAGCCAGATCACCAGGGCCTACCAAGGAGATTTTGTGAACTGTCCATAGAAAATAATTGTCTTAGCATGCTGAATTTCTGTTTCAACAAGCCAGACATAACCACAAATCTAAACCATCATATGTAGATTTTTCTTGTTGTTAATTTATTTAGTGTTTTTTTTTTCTTACTTTTGAAACCTCACTCAGCTACGTAGTCCAAAGGAAGATTTTTAGGGAAATCTAACTTTGGTAGAAAAAATGACTTAAAAACCAACACCCTGGACATCAACAGGACATGAGTCTTGGAACAAGGCCATTTTATTCTTCTTTAGGCAGGTCCTGATCTTCACTATGTCCTCCAATATATACCTTCCAGTGGTCCATTTCTCCACTACCATCACCCTGTTCCAGGTGCCATTATAGCACATGCAGATGACACCATCAACCTCCTAGATGAGCTGCTTCTAGTGCTTCTCTTACTATCCTCTACCATATATTCTCCACACAGAAACCACAATTATTTATTAAAATATAAGTAAGATCACATCCTTCCTCTGCTCCAAATTATTTCCTGGATTCCTGTAAGACTTAGAATAAAATCTAAAATCTTTGTATTGCTCTACAAGGCTCAAACATGATCTAGTTCCTTGCCTGCCTCAGGGCTTTTGTCCTTGCTGTTTCTTCTGCCTGCAATGCTCCCTTTCCCCACCTTTACATCATTGTCTTTCTCATCATTCTGGACCCTACTCCAATGCCTCCCAGGAGGGCTTCCCTGACCCTCTTACCTAAAATAGCCCCACTCTCAACTTATGCCACCGAAAACTCTATTACCTTGCCCTCACAGCACTATCACTATCTGGAATATTATTATGAATTTGTTGACTTGTTTACTGTTGTCATTTTCCTCTCGAATGTAAGTTCCAAAAGCAAAGGGCTTTTCTATCTTCCTCTCCAACATTGACTGCTACATTTCCAGTACAAATAATGCCTGTAACATAATCAATAAACAGTTGAATGTATAAATTAGTCATTGTCAGTAAGTGAAAAGCTTCATGTAATTAAATCTTCATGGTGAAAAAGCCTCATAAATAGGCTGTATTTTAGAAAGTCACTTATAAATCTATTTAGGGGTATATGCAATTATATTAGCAATTTTATAGAGGAACCAAAAGCCCTGGGTACTCTTTTCACAGCTGTTGAGAATAATAGGAAATGACATCAGTTTGTCACTCAGTGTATTTACCTTATCTGTCTGCTAAGTTTCCTAGAACAATCATTTACTGTGAAATGGTAGTTGAGGTGGCTCTCAGGAGCCATCTCACCCCTACTGACTTCCTTCAGCAGCACAGTTTTAGTTTATTTACTGCTCTTTTTAATAGTCTCTGTAAAAAACAATCCCAAGAATACTCTAAGTTTGTTAACAAACCATTTAAACTGACAAAAATTTCATTTAACATATGGATTGTTGCTTAATGAGAGAAAAATCTTAAAGAAATTTACTTGCCTATTGTTTTTATTCCATAGCTCAATTCATTTTATAAAGGATTGTCATTAATTTGTTTTTCTTGTAACCTAAGGAATCAGGGATGTCTAAAGTTTCAGCTGGACACTAATCTAATCTCTTCTTTGTCCATGTTCACCAACAGCATAAATGCTTAGTATCAGGCAACCTGCTTGACTAGTTATATAAGACCATAAAAAGGAATACAGATCTCTGCATGCAGTAAAGACTCTTTGGTTCTAACCCCTTTAAACACATACTCCTACTTTTAAAAAATGAGCCAACAGGTAGCAGAAGGAGAGGTTGATCTCATTTTAAAACATGCAGTCCAAGAAAGTCCCTACAGGTATGTGTTAATTTTGTGTAAACATGAGCTCTGATCATGCTTCTCCAGGTCAGTTTGGAAATCATCTTGGGTTATCCATTACTATTCATCACTACTGATTCCTGTGATCTGTATAACCTAGAAGTACCTTAACAACTACTTAATAGCCCCTCTTGCATATCTTAAAATTTCACCCATCATTCAGTTCTGCTATATTATTACAAAATTATTTTATTACACTAAATTGTTGGTTTTTTAAATTGTTAATAGAGCTGCAGTACTATTTTCTAGCTCTTATGGCAAATGAGCTATATTTAATTTATATTATGAGATAAACAGGCCTTTAGGATTCTTTTAGTTTGGGATTTTTGCCTGGGCAACTTCTTCTCATAAAATATATAAACCAATCCTTTTTCTTTGTTCATGCTCTGGATACCCATGAGCTATGAACACATAATTTTTGGGTGTCCTGAGCATGTAGCCATTTGTCAATTCCTTCTGACTTGGGCCCCCTGCCCTCCAGCTGTTCACTTCATTTTACACCTCTGGTTCCCTGCATCTCTAGGGCTGACCATGCCACCTGGGCCTGGTGTGAAAAACTAGGCTTCAAAGATCTTCCCATCACATCATCACATGCCACCCAATGTTACCCCTTTTTTTCTCATGCTTTTTGTTATTCACAGTTAATTTCATTTCTTGCATGCCGCTTTTTTTTACTTTCAGGAATGAGTACCTTCTATTTTTAACACCCATGAAAGTAACTAGGAGGCCCTTTTAACATTTCTACCAGTCTTATCGATCTCTAAATCTTTTTTTTTTTTTTCCTTTTTGTCTTTTTTCGTGACCGGCAACGGATCGCAACCCTCAGTGTCGCACCTGTACTGGACCGGGACCGGCAACGGGATCGCAACCCTTGGTGTTGCTCCCACACCTCACTCAGCCAGTGAGCGGGAACCGGTCTGTATGTGGGATCCGAACCCTCGGCGGGAGCGCCACCGCGCTCCCAAGCGGCGCACTGTAGCAGTGTGCCACCGGGCCGGCCCTAAATCTTTTTAAAATTAAATCTGCTTCTTCTCAAGCACATTAATGGCAAACAAAAACTGTACCTTTTCTAATCCCATCTTAATTTTTGCTTTAATTGTTAATAGAGTCGCAGTTCTTATTCCCCCTACCTTTCTATTGCAAATGAACTATGTTTAAGTTATAGCATGAGATAACAGACTTTTAGGATCCTTTACATCTGGGATTTCCTGGTAACCTAACCAATCATCATTCACAAAATCTTTTCATGATAACATATTTGGTGTTGCTGGAATGTAATCTAGCTGCATAGAGATGATGATGGTAATTAGATAGGAAAATACTTATAAAAATAAGTACATCCACTGTGAGCTTTCTCTTGAAAAAAAAAAAACACACCACCCTTTTCCCCCAGCCAAATCTAGTTTATACAAGAAAAATCTTATTTAACATTTCTACTTTGATCTCTTTAAATTTTGGAGACATGCTTTCTGCATTACTCAAGCAAAGTAATGTTTATCAGCCTCTAAGATTCAAACAGTTGCTCATAATGCGGACCTAAATGAAACACTATAGACACTAGTTTTCTTTCCTTCAACTAGGCAGTGAAGGGAATGGAAAAGGCAGACACGTGGTAGGAAGGTTAATCTGTAACCTTATCTAATCTTTACAACCATCTTGGTAGTATGTATTATTGCTCCCACTTTACAGATGAAAAGCTCAGGTTCAGAGAGGCTAAATAAGTTCCCCTGAATACATGGCCTTTTGATGTTACTGTTTTGATATGGGGACATGTTTGATAATTTAAAAATGAAACCATTAAAATGTCTTCTTCTAGAAATCACAAAATGATGTGCAAGACTGGCATTCTCACTGTGCCTAATTCCTAGCCCATTACTAGGTGCTGGCACTGGAGTGAGGCTCAGATATGAGAAAGTGGCTAGAGTTGTAATAAGGGTTAGAGATGGCACTAGATCATGGATGGGATAAAAGACAAAGACTGGGTGAAAGTTTGAGGAGGAGTTGGAAGTCAGGGATGTCTGTGGTACATTATTTAGTAAGAAAACTCAAGTTATTTCTGATTTTGATAGAATTGCTTTGATGCAACCTTGTTAAAACCGTTACATCAAAATATACTCCTCAAAATGCCTCAGTTGAAATTGCCCTGCTTTGATTTTCCAAGGTTCTAAGTGGCAGTGCCAGATTTGAACTCAGGTGCATGACCTCAAAGCCTATGTTTCCATCATACCAAAACTACTAAAAACAATTGCCAATTCCAATATGCTGTGACCACTATCTCTTCACAACTGTACACATTTTAAAACCAGATCTCTATAAATATGACAGCAATGTCCTTCCCACCTGTTGTATTTAGCCAGTTAATTAGGTAGGGCAGAGGAATGTTAATGTCCCTTGGTATTATCACTAATAGTATCAGTCAGGTGAAATATTTAATAAACCTCAATTATAATTATTCCCTTAGTGATATTAAAATATGTGTAAGAGGTTTGAAAGATTCCTTTAAAAACTTAAAGCAGACAGAGGTTCTGATTTCAGATACTATATACGGAAGAAAGGAAAGTATTACAAAGAATTAAAAGTAATTCATTCCTCCACTGGAACAAAATACTCTAGGATGACATGCTGTAAAGTGATTTATAGAACATTGACTGTAATCCTTCTAATGAAAAAGCAATTGTCCAAATTTTCCCTGGAGAATGCTCTCGGTAACAACAATCCATGCTTGTGGAAAGTCATGAGTTAGAAAACGAGAACCAAATGATCTCACAGCTGGGAAAAGCCAATTTAACACCAGCCATTTGTACAGACCATGTATACATTTCAAAATCTCCCTTGAGAGAAAAAAAGGCCATCGAAGGTCAGAGACCACATATTTAAATACGTTTAAAGAATTTTTACTTAATAAGATAATATGTTCTAAAGATTTTACATAAAAAACAGTTTGTTTTAGGCCTAGGAGGTTATAATAAATAGTTGGTCAAAACCATCACTTGAATTTCAGTATTATAACAAGTATCTGAAAAACGTCCTCAAAGTGAGTTCACTTAGAATCTTGGACAATATATTCCTCAACAGCAGCAGAGAGAAAACAGTGTCATTAAAAGGGGTTTTATTCTGACTCATTGGCTAAGAAAATAGGAACAGTTTGAGATCTTCCATGTTGTTTCATTTTAATGAGCAGTGAGCATTTTTCATGTCCTTATTAAAGTAGTTAATATGTTTCTCGAGTTTCATTATCACCATCAGAGTATACTCTGTTGTTTCATAACCAAGACAACTCCTTTTTGTTTCAGAGAAGATCAGGAAGTCAAATCTGATTGCTCACATGTGGTTGTTAATAAAACTCCTATGGTGCTGCTCGAGGTGCCTGTGGGGATTGTACAATTATTTATATTTTCTTATGGTTTTCTATAATTACTGTGATTGTACTTTCACAAAGTAAATGTATCTCCACCAATTAAAGCAGTGGTGGGTTAAGAATATTCATCAGACTGGTGTGAAAGGATATTGTTCTTAGGGTTTTGATCAAAGCACAGAAATTAAACTGCTGTTATCATGCATTCAACCCAAGTGTTAAATTAAAATGCTCAGCAACTTTAGAGTTTATTTGAGCAGATGTTAACTATTTATGAAAATAAACATGATACAGGACTTGCATTTGTGATATGACTCTTTGCTGTATTAGAAGTACTGGAAAAAAATCCTACTACACAAACTTGAGGGATATAGTTTACTGCACATGACCAATTAAAATTACTGTTAATTCAGATCAATTTAAATTTTCATAGCATAGAATTCTAAGGAATCTCATTTTGGTTTACATCTTTATATCTTCTTTCTTCTTTCTTTGCTTCACCCCTTTATTTTCTTTGAATGCTCCAGGACTAAGAACGAATATCCATAAAAAGAAGAATCTGAGGCTATCAAATAGAAAACACGCAATATAACCTTTCCTACTTTGTCATATAAAAATTTCATTCTATCTAGTTTGACAGTGCTTGCAGCAAAAGTGACCAGCTGTACTTCTATTCCATTAGCCATCATTTTGATGTTAGAATTTTAGCCTGCTGTGTGTGAGATGTGACTGTACATGCACAATTCCCATCAAAGGTAATTTTCTGGGCAATGGTGTGTAAAATTTACCTCTAATTATGATAAGGTCACTGATGGGTCATTTATGATATGCTCTTTGGAGACAATGGTGGTGAATAGCTTTCAGCGAGATTCATCTGGAGGAATTAAACTGGTCTGACCATGACTCAACAGAAAATAAAAGTCCTTTAGAATTACTCCTCAATCATGTTCACAGTCCTAAAGGAACCTAGAAGGGGCAGTATGCACAATGGTGAAGGTTGTGGGTTTCCGATTCATGTAGGCATGAGTTTTAATCAGGATCTCTGGGCCTAGGAGACCCCACATGATCCGGCCTCTGCACATCTCTTGGTTTCCATCCTTGACATTCACTCCTTCACTAGCTGAGCTCCAGCACCATTGAGCTCCCTTCTGGTCTTTGAACAAGCCATGGTTACTCTCGCTTTGGAGTCTTTGCATTGCTGTTTCCAGTCTTAGAACTGTCTTCTTTCAGATCTTCACGTGGCTGCAACTTTCTTGTTCTTCCACCTTCTGATGAGTGGAACACGTTGTATCCATTGTCCGAACTATCCAAAGGTAGCCTCCTCTGAGAGGCCTCTTGAGTGCTCCCTATGCAAAGTAGTCAGCTCCTAACCCAGTATCATCTACTGATGTTCATGAAAACTAATGACAGTCTGAAATTATTTACTTTCTGTTTATAGTATAGTTAAGTTTGCATATGAACATAGGGAGAAAGAAAACTAAAAATGGAGGGTATCTTAACTAGGATATCCCACAATCTTGAAACCCCACTAACATTAACTACATGAGTTACTGGTCCCATATTGCTTGATAAAATGGACTAAAGGTTAACAAATCAAGACTGAAAAAACGTCTTGGACTTTATGTAAGACAGCATAAAAATAGAACTACTCACAAGAAATGTTATTAAAATAGTCACTAGAATGATTTCACGTTTCTCTATGATCATCATAGGCCTTTGTGAAGGGAGAATATGGTAATCACTAAGTATTAACATTTTTTGAAAAGGGTTTTCATATGTAACTATGGGAAACAAAAATTTGAAGTTAGTGTGGTGAAATTTTATATTTACTTAAATCTGTTAGTATTTTTTTTCAGTCCTCTTTCCCAAGACATCTTACTTGTAGACATAATATCAATTTTTCAAGTGGTTGATGTTCAGTAAGTACTTGTCAACAAATGACTAAGTGCTGAATGGACTGGAAGATCATCCTTATGCTCAAATTCCTAATGTAAATTGTAACAACAACAATGAAATCCTTACCAAAGTGTCCAATCATGGCCACAGTACGGCTGAACATTTCCAAGGTAGAATCCCAGAGATTGAGTGACTTCCACAAGATTTGTAAAGTCGAGACTAATGCTGTTGAAAAGTACAGATGTCATGATAATCTCATCAATAGCCCAGACGTCTTCTCCCTGGGAAGAATGATATGGCTGCCACCATCTGAACTGAATCCCAAACTGTCTGGCATCATCTGGTAATTCTACGGAGATGATTCTAAAGGAAAAATTAAAAGTCAAAGGTCAGATTACACATACAAATATTTACAGTGGGATAGTTTTTTCTAAAATATGGTATTTAGAAAATAGTTATCCCACTATTACATTCTTTTGAGATTTCCAATTTCCTGTCTGACTCTAACAAAGTCTTCTAAATACATCCAAAAAACGTGACTTTACTTTCATACATCTGGTCTTGAAAAAGCTAACTCAATGAAACACAGTTGTTGAAGTGGCAGGATTCATTAGATTCTGATAAAGGATCTTGGGCAGCTTGTTACACATATTATAGTTTGGGGTTGGTTGAAACCATAGCACTTCCTCATTCCCATGAGTTTAGCATAGTGTACGAGGTCACTTGCTGTGTCATGGTAGCTATGACAACAAAACTGTATCTGACAAATGGAGAAGAAAATTAAGAATAATATCTAATTTCCAGGAGCAATTATTGTACACAGCAGCAGGAACCATACATTAATTGCCACTGCGATGACATCTGCTTGAAAGCTCCATAAATCACAGTACCATGCTGCTCACATCCATACACAAGGTGAGATGTGAAGCAAATGGCAAATGGAACATTTGTCTACATCAATACACAACTAAACACCAGGAGAGGTGCTTGCATAAAAGCACACTGAAAAGAGTGAGATTTTTTTTTTCTTGTGGGCAAAGAAAAACTTCCTAAGCCAAATGACTAGTTGGATAACCTTAGATTATTTAAGGTTATTTAAAAACTTCAATGTCCAAGGTTGGAATTGCTCAGAAATCAGATTGATTTTCATATCTTTGCTGTGTAAAGAAATACACTAAGCCGCATCTTGGCAATGTAATTTCTTTTCTTTTTAATTAACAGACTCTATTTTTTTTTTAGCAGTTTTATGTTCACAGCAAAATTAAATAGAAAGTACAAAGTCCCCATATGCACACCCCCTGCCATCATAGCCTCCCTAACCATCAACATCCCATAAGTGTAGTACCTTGGTTATGAAACAACATTATCAACCAAAGCCCATAGTTTATGGTAGTGTTTACTCTGTATGTTTTACATTACATGAATTTTGACAAATGTATAATGACATGTAACTACCATTAGAGTACCATACAGAATAGTTTCACTGCCCTAAAATTCCCATGTGCTCCACCTATTTATCACTAAAAGTTATTCAAAAATAATATTTATTGTCCTTTTAAATAATTTGTACATAGGTATATGGGGCAGAATAGCATGACTATCACCATTGATTATACAAACAGTAAAAAGCTGGTAGGACTTTTTGCAATGTGAGAAAACATTTTCTAAATAATGAAAAATCAATATGCAAATACAGAAATATGAATTAAAAAACACTTCTTGAACTAAAAACACATATCTATAATACATTCATAGTTTTTAAATACTTTCCACAATGTGCTGAACTTTTTGCCAATGTGAATTTACTAGATGAGTAGTTTAGTTAAATAAAGTGTTTTAGTAATTTTCACTTTAATTTTTCTAAATATATATTTGTTTATCAAATAATACATATATTTATTTATACTATATAAAATATATAAAGAAATGGAATGAAATAAACTATATTTAGACTGGCTCATAATGAAAACATCAGGCCTTTATTTAATAATTTAACTAACAGCACTATGTTATTAGAGAATTATAATTTTTCATTATATTAATAATTTTAAAAGCGGTTAATATGCTTTCTGATGAAAATAAATATGACTTTTAAAAATAACAACTGAAAAGTAGAATTTCCCAGGTAACTTTTAAGGAAAATAAAGTGTGTATGTGTGTGATAGCAGTAATTAAAGTGACCAATGTTTTCATGGCGGAGATGTTAAGACTGTGGGTCTGTACAATCTGACTCCTGGGTTAGAGTTTCAGCTCTGACAGCTAATAGTTAATGACTTTGCCACTGCAGGGAAGGTCTTTAACTTCTATGTGCCTCAGTATCTTCGTCTGTGAAACTGGAATAATAATATCCTTATAGCAAGAGACAGAGACTTATTTGTCTGTTTTTGTGTCTTAGTACTTAGAGCAGTATCTGGCATATAATAAAGACAGTAAATTCTGGTTGGATAATGTATGTATTGTTAGTATACCTCTGATGGAGATGCAAATACAGAGGCACAAGGGGTTAAATATTCTCTTTAAGATTAAGCAGATTCTAAGTAATGTCAGGATTTGGACCTAGGGAGCTTGGTTCTAGAGCCTTGCTCTTAACCTCTACATCACATCTCGGGGTGGAATGGGAGTTTCTCATGATTTCACTACTGGTTGCATATTATAGTGGCTGGTTAGAATAGCTACAGAACTGTTTGATCAGAATATTTCCAGATGAGAACCCAGAGACTTAGATCACTTTTCTGTCTCAGTCTTCTTATCATGGATTTATTTTTTTAAAAAATGTTTTATAATGATATGTACTATGGAATTAGGTGCCATGATAGAAACAAAGAGGAGATCAAATACAATAATCAAGTCATAAAAATAAACTAAAATTGGACTTCGTAATGATTTTAGAATTAAAAACAAGCCCTATAATTAAAAGCAAAGCTAGAATGATTTTAGTCTCACCAGTAATAAAAAATTTTACACTAAAAAAGTACCAATTGGTTTATAAGACATTCCAGTCAGTTTGAATTAAAAGGCTTAACTTAGATATATTACCAGAGTTTAAATTTTATAAATAACAAGCATTTAGAGTTATTTTATTTGCTGAATGAATCATAGGCAAGCCAATTATTTGAAACTGTCTAGGAGTAATAGTGGCTAGTCAACTAGCACATTTAATTTATGGATCACACTTCATTTTTGAACAACCAAGGAATAAAGGAATAATCTGGAATTCACAGCAATTACAGGCAGCAATTTATACCAAAGGAAATACAGCAAATGGCTAATGGCATTAAGATACATTTAACTCTCCTATGAAGAATTTACATCATTTGTATTATTATTTGTCATATAAATATAATTTAGTGCATAGAATATATCAAATTTCACTTCTTCCATGTCACCTTTTATTAATATTTGTAAGAGAGAGGGGGAGGGAAGAAGAGTCTCATGGACAGAGGTACACTGATAGGAAATGAAAGCCTTCTTGTTACAACTACCACATTCTCATTTTTAAAAAATCTCCACTCTGATCTTAATCTTTCAAGCTATGCACATACCTAACATTGAAGAGCCACCTTGACTCTGCTTAGAAGAAAAATGTTTCTGTCAAATGGCAGGCAAGATTAAACGCATCTTTGCAATAGCACATTAAAGGTGTAATTATTTTTCATATCGACAAAGATTAATTAAATTTCATGATATAGATTGATTACTGAATTTTGCAGCTGTCCATTCTTGTTAGAAAAAACTGTGCTTTAGGCCATGTTAACTTGGGATGGTGATATTTCCATCATGCTTCTATCATCACCCTGATTTCTGTTTAATTTTCTTTTAATGCTTACTATGGAGAGTCTATGAAACATTTCTTTAGGATCATGAGTCTCTACTGAGTGTGAAAGTTGAGTTTAGCCTTACATGGTACACTTAAAAAATTTTATAATGTATAATATTTATAAGTCATAATAGTTGTTTATTATTATCTCTGTTACATGCTACTTAATTTTCTATGAAAATAAAAGTTCTCATCTATTTGTAAACACTGTACTTAAATACAGAGGCAGCCATAGGCAAAACTGTAAAATATGTCAAGCATATCATCAGTGCCCCCCTCTCCTACTTCTTGAACCCTGTCTTTTTCCAAGTGCCAATGCAAACTTCAGTGCCCAAAGCCCTCTCCCCTTCCTGTTACCCCAGATTAAATTGTACCTCCAGGAAGGGAAATGGTGTTAGTTCTTCATACACGACTGTGAATGCAAGCCATAGTGTCACCTCCTCTAATGGTATTCTAAGTTTAAACCTTACTTTTGTGATTTCCCATCCTCCTTTTCCCTTGCTCTTTTTAAAGGAATTTCAATGAGCATCTAAATAAATATTTTAGAAGGGGAGAGGATCGTTTGGACATTTCCTAAATTGTACCATAGACAGGGGTTACTATTACTATTCTGCTGACACTGAAGGATGGCCCTGCTTCAAGTAAAACTTAAATCTGACAATTGTGACTACAGGACATAAAATATATAAGCTAAAGAAAAACAGAAGCGGACTGAAGAAGGGGCTTTAAATATATCCTCACACTCTACCTTTGCCAGGCACTCTATACATGCTAGAAAAATTTCTTTGTACTCATTACTTAATTATATTACATGGAAAAATTTAAAACATATGGGCTATCATATTTTATGAATTATTATATCATATAATTTTAAAATACAGTATAATATATAGCTAACAAATATTTGTTAATAGCATTTATAATTTAGTGTCACATTAAAATCATATCTAATAGTTTACCTTCTAGTTAAGTGAGGAAAACAGTGTTAACCATTTTTCCCTTTCCTAGGTATCAAAATATTTCCTTTAGATGCACATTTCAAAATATGAGAATAAATTTCTTCAAATTATCAGAAATCAGAGGGAGAAAATGGATTGGAAGAATGTGGCTTGCTAGCTTTTTATTGCAAGACATATCAATTTTTGTCCTCTCCATCTCTCAATGGAAAAATGTCTCGAATTTTATACCCTTTGAATTATGATTTCCCCAAGAAGGAGCTATCATTCTAACAACTTTCCCAAATACTTTCCAACATACCTGGGCTCATGATAGTTGAGATATGAATAGTGCTCCAGGAGTTTCCAAGTTATCCCGTTATCATAAGAAAAATGCAATAAAACTCCTTCGCCAGGCTGGTCAGGGGCTCTGCAGGTGCTCAGAACAGACTTGCTCCCCAGCCTCAGTGTGAACTGGAGAAACCTAGACATAAATTGTCTATAATTAGTGTGTGCATAAACATTTTTAATTGTAATCATTTTGGACTTTAAGGAATTTCAAACAAATTTAAATGAATGACCCAAAAGCTGTAGGCTTTCCACTCTTTTACAAAATGTAAGTAATTTCACTGTGAGATGTACGAATATGTGTAGAAGAAGAGGTCATCGTGAATGTGTTACATACAGATATATCCATAAAAGTATAACTGTATGTTTATATATATTTGTATACTATGTACTTGTGTACATACACTTAAAATGCCAATCACTCCTTTACTGCATTATTTATTAGGAACTGGGGGAAGGGGAGATACAGAGTAAATCTAATCAGCCTCTGCAAGCTGTCAAATAAATAAAACTACATAAATAATTAACTATCCCTTGGCTTAAGAACACAGTTTTGATGCTAACATTTCATATTTTTAAAAGTCTAGTCAGTTGTTAATATCTTGAAGTCATTGGTGAGCTTTCTAATTTATTAAAAACTAGGGAAAATTAACCCTAAATAAACTGCAAGCTTCCTGCAAACCTGATTAAAATTGAAAGATGCATATATCATCAAAAAAAAAAAGAAATTGAAAATAGATCTAAATCCAACATTAATATCTTGTTTCTGTATGTATTCTACCATGCCTTCACTCACCTGGATTGTGAACTGTCAAGGAAGGATGTAATAAGCTGACGCCTCCCATCTTTGTTGAAAACCAGGGCTTTACCACTGGCCAAAACACCACAACCAAAGCTGACTTCAGCACCACGGATAGAGTAAAAGTTGTGGTAAGAAGAGAGCCTGGAACTGCCAAAGCTTTCAGAAATAAACATCGGGAATGTCTGAGATGCCATCTCACAAGCTGGGCCAGAAAATCCAGGGTCACACCTGAAAGAAATATCGTAAAATTAAACTGTTGGTCCTTTCAGTGATTCCCAAATCTGCTTTGGGGAGGAAGAAGTCCAGAGGTCAGGATTTCACTGAATGGTAAATAAGGCATCTTTGGAAAATACTGAATCTGAAGACTTGATAGGACTGATTGACTAAATATTTAAGAAGAACACTGTTTTCACAGCCCTTCCATAAAAAGCTTGTGATTAAAACAATAATTCAGTGCTCACCTTCTACCAATACCAGCAGTTTGTCTAAAATGCATCTACAGTTGTACACATTTCCAACTTAAAATATTTGTGAAAGGTATATTACATGTATATAATTTATTCATAATGATGCCCATTAAATTTATAAAAGAAACAACATAAAATACTTCTAGTAAGGTATCTAGAATAAATTTCCTCTAACAACAAATGTAAAAATACACGTTATATTTGTGATAGGAATCACTTTAAATATTTGGAAGCTATTGGAAAATAAAACTATCTTTAACTACTTTAAACTTAGATTGGCATTATAAAGGGAATGTGTACATTCTTGACCTAGATAGAAGTCCTTAGCAGAACTGTGTTGCTTTTCTTTAGTCTCCCAAATTAGTAGTGCTTCAAGAAAAATAACCCCACCCCGCCAATAACAATCTGCTTGCTCTGATGTGAGAACATGCGGCATTTATTAGCTAACTAGAATACATATGGAGCTCCTGAGTCCTCTATCAATGAGAAAACCTCATCACAGATGAGTCAAAAGTTGAATATCAGAAATTTCTTATATTTTAAAGAATTTACTCATTAGGAATTAGTTTCAAATCCTTTGTTTTTACTACACTATTTCTTTCACACTACATTTACAACATTGCACATTATAAAATGAAATTGGTGTCCTTTTGGGTGGGAGATTCTCACATAAACATTCAAAACTTTCTGAAGTCTAAAATGAGCCTTCTATAAAGCAAGTGTACCAATGAAGTGATATTATGGCATGATGCAGAGGATACTTCTTTAGCAGTATTCCTGAAACTGGGGTCTATGCTGGCCTCCCAGAGGGTCCATGAAATGTATAAACATCTGAAATCAAATGCCAAATTTCATATACAATGGATTTTCTGGGGGAGAAGGTCCACAGTTTTCATCAGATTATCAAGAAAGTTGGACCCTAAAATGCCAACAGCTACTGTAGCATGAAGTTGGAGGGTTGTTTTGGCATCTTGAGCAGCATTAGGGAAGGGGGAGGAAAATATTTACTGAACATGTAAATGAGACTCAAACAATTCCCTTCTTTCAAACATTATCTCATGGACTTAGACTCTGAATAGCCACATAGTTTCCAAAAAAAGATTTTAAAAATCAGCTAAATTGGACACCTTCTAAAGTCAGGAAATTGAATGTGGTTTACCATGGCACAAATTGGAATTAGTGCTTCCCAATGAGACTGTCTATCATCAGAGTGCATTTCAGAGCAAATGCATTTTTTAATATCGTAAATGCATCTTCTTAGAACAAGTGATTGGGAGAAATTGGTGATCATTTAGAGATGACTCACATTGAGTCAGTTCCTGTTTAGTGGTTTTGAAAGTACTTTTATCCAAAGGTCATGCAATTGGTATAGAACTCTGAGAAGGATCCCACTCATATTAAAACAAACAAACAAATAAATGAACAAACAAACCCTTTGTAGCCTTCATTTTCCAGCATAACAGTAGGGTAGTTTCAGGAACGATACGAGTCTCTCCTGACTCCAAATATGTTCCCTACTGGTTCATCTACCCACTCTTAAATGTAGTATTATAGTCACCCTGTATGTCAGGAAAGAAAGATCCCACTGCTATGATGTGTGGATGACACTTGTGAGGGAAGGTTTCTAATGCTCTCTCTCCTCATTAGCATTTCTGACAGGGTTGGGCTTATCAGGTTAGTGAATTGTCAGTTTGGAAATCCAGGCCTGGGATTAGACATAGGCAAGAAAGTGTTAGGGAGGAGGACAGAGTGGTATCTCAGTAGCAAATGAAAGTAGTAATGAGGGCAACAAAGTGGGGAGAAAAACAAAAAGCTGCAGAGGCCCCAAATTCAAGGATCTGCTTAAAGGAAATGCATGTCATTGAAAATAAATTTCTTTTCCACTAATTTTGCCCAAACTCACCAAAGTGCATATTGCTGGAAAAGGAGGCAGTGGTCAAATGTTTAGCCCAGCCACAAATGAACAAAGCCAATAAATGTTACATAAAGCATTGTCAGAAATAGGGAAAAACTAAAGTTCTAACTGGTGCAAATATTCTGTAAAACCTCAAAAGGAGGAAAAGGCTATGATTATTCAGGATAATGTATGGTGTGAAAAAGAATGATGTACAAAAGTATAAAACTGCCATTTGGATTTCTGTTTGCATCCATCATAGGGGACACAGATGGCTGCCTTAATAAAGCCATTTCATGCTAAGAGGAATACTGTAAACAAAAAATGAAGTACTGTAATTATAGATAGGTCTTTTAGAAATACCATTTTCTATTTTCTTTAGCAGAAGGAGTTATCATTTTAGATAATTTGTTTTCAAAACTTTTCAGGATGACTTCAGGAACTGCAAAAATATCTGGCCTCCTTGTGTTCATTTTATTTATGGGTAATGGATGAAGATAACAACTTGTGGAAAACACCAGCCAATGTTTCATAGATATAACAAGCCAGTGCTTTGGGGTGGGGATTGGTAGTTTTATTAAAAAGCACAGAGATGCATATTAAGTTTTGAAATATAAACAGAAACTTTCCAATTCTTCACGTGCTTTATAGAGTAAAACATTTCCATTGTAGAGAGTGATCGCTTTGCTAATTAAATTCATTGAAATATAGTTTAAAAGTTTACCTGCCTCTCTAATTTCAGTGCTAACAAGTGTTTGCCTCATAATATAGTTTAAATGATCAGGTTCAAAGCCCTTTCTTGAGTTTTCTATTCATTAATTAATTAGCTAGTTAATTAATTAATCTTTTTGTTTGGAAGATAAGAAGAGATCAACTAGGTAATCTGCTGTTGAAAACTTCTCTGTTTATCAAAGATTGCCTGTGGCTTCAGAAATTCCCAGGATGGTTTATAATTAAATACTAATATGGGAATGACTTAATAAATGTGAATATCTATTCTTGGTATAAACATGACACAATTCACCAGCGGAGGCTAGATATTTACACTATTAATGTATAATTTCAGACTTCATATTCAACATCATTTTTCTATAAAATACTTTATGATCATTTTGCAGACACAAATGATTTTCAAAAGTAAACAAGATTGCAAAGTTATATATAAAGGTGTTGAATTTTCTTATTAAATCTGCTAAATTTGGCCCACTCCTGTTTCGTTTAGCATTAGGTCTATGGGTCATTACTGATTTTTGTAATCATTTACAAAGCATGCTAGGAATTAAAATGACTCATGAACACTAGAGTAAGTTCACGAAAAGGAATGTAACTAAAGACAGGAAGCGCAGCCATCAAGCTATGAGGAATTCAAATTTGTTTACAAATTTACATGAGGGATGATAAATTTGTTCACAATTTAGCTTAATATAAAATTTATTTATTAATTAACTTTTACTTACAGAATATATTTAAATTACACTTAAATTCCACCTGGAGTATCCTACTTTTGATCTTAAGAAGATATCGAAAGCCTAAAAAGGATGTTAAATTAAAACGACTTGTAGAGTATAAAGTACACATCAAAAAGCAGCACAAGTATTATTTCAAAATGCTTACTTGCAACCATGTCGAGTGCACTGTCCTCTGCCAGAACAGAATTTGAGACACGATGGACCAATATAAACTGCAGGGAAAATGAGATCATGTGAAAGACAGCAATATAACCGCGAAAACCAGGAACATCACCTGTATGATTTTATGAAGCAATACCCATGAAATACAGCCCATCACATGTATGTGGCATGCAGAAATCCAGGAAAACATATGGAGTGCTGTGTTGCAAGATAAGCACTTAGGTACAAAACTGTTGAAACTGCTTTAACTTACACAAATAATCTTTTTGAGATTTTTATGGTTCCTATCAAAGAAAATAGAACCATATTATTTGGATTCCTTAATGGAGTCTCTTCTGCTAAAACAATTTCAGACAGAATATTAATGCTTCTGTCATGAACATTCTACAAAGTTTAAACTTTTTAGGAAGAAATGAAGAATTTACAAAGGATCAATTTGATATATCACAAAATGGAGAGGTCATGACTATAATTTCCAATGATATCTGGGGAAAAATCTATAACATTGTAGATGATTGTTACATATATTTCTAAATATCCATCCATCCTCCCTGCAAATAGAATTAAGAATTGGTTGTTGAGTATAAAGTCTTCTCCGTAACACATATTTGCACTTAAATGCTGGCCTTGACTGAAAATGTAATGTTACAAACCTAAATTCTAATCTTTGGAATGCTGAGAAAAGGACTCCTGATTGTCAAATGGTAGGTTCTGAGATACTCAGACTCCGACACATTTAAAGATATTAAGTCTTTTGACAATCAGCACAGTCAATAACACATCTTTGTAAAAGTGGTACAAAACAGATGGGGAATTAAAGATGCAATGATTATTAAGACCACATATATTCAATTTCAGGCATAAAAAATTTACCATCCATTACTGTTATCTTTGATTTGTCAACATATAATAAAAATAAAATAATTAAATGATTTTATTTTAAAATAAACTTTCATATGGCCTGTGCTCCTGTAAGCACTTAATCCCCGGAGCCAATTAACAGATGCAGTAATTCAAATGCAATGTAAAGCAGGCCAATGAAAAAACTCTTGGCGAAGGAAACTGCTGGTTTAGGAAAAGATTAGATAGCCAGGCTAAGAGGTTAAAGGTACTGTTTTTAGGTGTCAGATAATTCTGGATTCAGATTCTGGCTTCACCCAGGAAACTGGATAAGTGATTTATTCTAAGTCTCAGTGTCCCTATTCTTTAAAATGATATAGTAATATTCCTTGGAGGGAAGAATAAATGAAATGTTCTATTTTTAGCATGGTGCCTGGCACCATATGGTTATAATCATCATTACCATCCTGGTGTCAGTATCCCCTGACACCCTCCTGCCCCATTGCTTTGATGGGTTTCGTTTTGCACCAAGTGCAGAGGAACAAGAAAGGGGCTGGCTCCATTCTTCTTTAGCCTCGAAAAGCATATGGATTGTTTTCACAGCACACTTGATTTTATGGCTGCAGAAGGATCTACTCTAGGTCCTGTAAGTAGTTCATTGCATTCTGCAGTGTCACTCTGGAGACTGTCCAGTAGAGGACTCATGTCATAGTTCAAAATGCCTTCCCTGCTAACAATAGCGTCACTTGGACTTACAGTATGAGTTAAGTTTACAGGCTCCTTTTTCCTAAGGGTATGGAAAGGACAGGTTAGCTTTCTTTACCATTATCAGTAATGTAATCAAGATGGAAAAAATTTTAAAAATTACAATAAAATATACTTTGCTCCAGGATTTTCCAATTTGCTCAGATTTTTGGGATAATTTCCAAAGTACTTCCTTTACATACTAGCAGGAGCTGACTCTACTGTGAAGGAAGAGCATACCTAACAGAATTATGATATTGACCTGGTTTTTCCCCTATGTTTCTTTTCCTTGATGTAATTTGGGAATTCCATAATGAAATGGGAGAGATTTCAGGGGTGTTTTTTGTCAATTTAATACACATTTCTATCAGGAAAGAGAGTGTGTGTCCTCTCCTTCACTTGTGAGGAAGCCAGAGAGTGGGTCTTGTTTTTGAGGAAACCTCAAACAGGATGATAAACAAATTGAAGAGATTCTGCCCTAAGTTTTACATTCAACACACACTGCTAACCACGTGCATTCCATATATCTTTTCCTTTTCCCATTCTATTTAAAGCATGATGGTGGGAATTCAGAGGATGTGTACTAATCACTTTCTGACCTAAAGTCACGCTGTAATAGCCTTCTTTAGGAAATTAAGATATTCTTTTCATAGACTTATATGTGCTTCACTACACTCCTAATTTCCTCATATACTTTATTTCGTTACTAGTTTTTAAACTAGTTTTATGATTATCAAAGTAATAAAGGTTCATTATATGGCCTTTGAAAAGTATGACAGCAAGAAAAAGTCACTCAAATCTCACTATCCAGAGCACAAACTTATTTGCTAGAGCTAATTAGTAAGTCCATTAATTAAAACTTTTCTACTAATGCAGAAACTCCTTTTTAAGAACTTCATCTTCTCTTTTGGAGGGAGGGGATCTGAACCCTTGACCTCAGTGTTACAAGGCAGTGCTCTAACCAACTGAGCTAACAAGCCAGCCCCTATAACTTCATCTTTAGATGTTTTTGCAAGTGCACTATGTGTATGTCCATATAACTTGTGTAGTCTTTGAAGTCTGGGCCTTTTATTGGTCTTCTTTGAATATAGACTGTTTAAAGAATTCATGTTGTTCATCAGCAAATTATCTTGCCTGAAATTATTTCCAAATTCCAAGAATTTATTTAATTAGTTGTGTCTCAATATTTAAATTACTCGAAAATAACAAAAAGATGATTAAAACATGGAAAGTCAGTGTGATATTATGAAGTATATATTTGGATTTTATCCAGTCTCATGGTATAAAACCCCTAAAATCCTTAGTTAGACTCTCCAAAGTGCTGTCTTTTTGTACGCTAATAAGGTTAATGTAGGCTAGTGAATGGCAGTCCATAGGAAGCTTCAGGATTGGGGTTGGTCACCAGAAAGACCAAGGCAGTTCCACCCCCCCCAACCTCTAGGGAGGGAAGAGGAGCTGAATGTTAAATTCATCACCAATGGCCAATGATTTAGTCATCATGCCTATGTAATGAAGCCCCCATGAAAACCCAAGAGGCCTGGGTTCTGAGAGCTTCCAGATAGCTGACCACATGGAGGTCCCAGGGAGGGCATGCCCCTTCTTCCATACCTCGCCCTGTACATCTCTCTATCTGTATCTTTTGTAATATCCTTTATAATAAATGGGTAAACATAAGTGTTTCCCTGAGTTTTGTGAGCCACTTAGCAAATTAATCAAATACAAGGAGGGGGTTGTAGGAACCCCAATTTATGGCCACTCAGAAGCAAAGGTAAAACAGTCTGTAGCTTGTGATTGGCATTAGAAATGGTGTGGTGGGGGGGACAGTCTTGGGGACTGATCCCTCAACTTATGGGATCTCATGCTATCTCCAGGTAGACAGTGTGGGAATTAAATTGCAGGGCACCCAGCTGGTGTCTGCTGTAGAACTGCTTGCTTGCTTGCTGGTGGGGATTAATCCCCACACATTTGATCATGGAAGTCAGAAGCTGGTGTTCTGTGTTGCTTGTTGTGATATGACAGCAAGGCAAAGACAGTGTGTGTTTTCCCTCTCACAGACAGCATTAAACAACGGTGTAGGTTTATCCCATTTTATAAACTGGCCACAAATCAGTTGCTATGCTAAATTTGCTCAAGTGCTGATGTTTTGTCTCTTCTTCCCTCCCTTTCTTCCTCCTTGTTTACTTCTTAGTAATATAACCATTCAGTCAAATTTATATACTCTCTGAAAATAGGAAATCTATGAATCTACCTGTAATTAGAATAAAAATCCAAACAGAGTTGGCTATTAATAACAAATATAAGAAATTTACAATCACGCAACCCATTAGCTTAAAATATTTCTTTTTGTGTACTTGTCATAAGTCATATTGGCTTTAAAATGATGCGAAAAATATCAACAATTCACTTAATTAAAGATAACAAACTGTTTTTATGTATATCCAAATTTTCCTTTTATACTGTTTTCTGAAAAGAAGGTAGAAAGAAATTTCACTAGTATTTTAGAGATGGTTTCCTTCTGTTTGGTGTCTAAAAGATAAGCATTCCAGATGTTGTGGTAGTTACTAAGAGAAGAATGAGTCTTATTTTAATACATATGGTATGATAAATATTTATGTTAATTTTGTATAAAACATTCAAAGAAAATGTTAGGATATCCCTCGTCATCAACTGTGAATTTGAGTTTCAGGGCTTTATGCATTTTAAAATCATGCATGTTGAAACATTCTAGCTTCTAATATTGCTGACTCCACTGCCTTTTTTCTTCCTGATGGCACATTCCTGGGCTTCTAACAGAATGCAAAGGAGAAAAGGAAGAAAGGGTGTTTAATGAATTGCAAGACCATGACTTAGAAATGTGATTAAGTCTGTGCTGACAAACAAAAGCACAGGAAGACTCTACATCAATGGCATGTGATTGTGACAGGCATAAACACTAACCATTATCAATTGCCCACATGTTTCCAAGGATTGGTCCCATTTGTCTCCAGCGAATCCTGGTGTCCTGGGTTAGTGCTGCGTTAGGAAGGGGAATTGTTATTCGGTTCCACCTGCAAGAAATTTAGCACAAAACCAGTCTCAAAACTATACTCACGTCTTTTGAATCTACTTTACATGGCTTGGATGTTCTAGTTTCTGTGTGCTTAGGACAGCACTCAAGTTTGTCAATAAACTCTTTAAATTCACCAGTGGAGTTTGTATAGCTTTAAAACAGACATTTAACTTGTAAACGCATCTGCATCATGCTAGAGTAGTGGATTTGTTCTTTATAGCAATAATATTTGTATTTTTTCAGACATTCTGCTTAGAAGTTTTTACATCAATACTCAGACCTTAGATATTATCTTATGGTAGGCATCTGTGCAGAGATGGGTGCTGATTAACATCAATTACTTTTTATATTTTGCTATCTCTTAGCCATATGAATATTTAAACAGGGGCTAGAGAAAATAATTTCCAACTTAATTTTGCCATCCTTGGAAATGATTTTACTATTTATATACTGCTTATTCTGTGAAGTAGCAAGTATTTTACATAACCATCTTTAATTCTCATAATGGCCCCCAAAGGCATGTGTTATTGTCCCTTAATTTATGTGGGAAGAAGTGGAAAGTTAGAGAGAGTAAATATCATTAAACAGAAATAGGAGACAGAATCAGGATTCGAATCCAGGTCTAATTCCAAAACTTTCTTTCTTACTCTAGGGGGCATCTTTCTATAAGTAAGTATTTTGGCAATAACCACAGGACCATCATATAGAATTTATGTTCATGGAATACAAAATATAAGTCAAGTACTAAAGAATGACCTTACAAATTGCGATCTTGCATCAGTCTTACCAAAGGTACTGCTTTTTCTGTTTTTTTTGGTGACTGGATGATACAGGGATCCAAACCCTTGGTGTTGGTGCTGTGTGGTTATCAGCACTATTATCTAACCATCAGCCAGCCCTATAAGACCATTCTTAAAGAGAAGTTGGATTCCTTACCTATAATGCCCCAAATGCTAGACTCAGGATTACTCATTGATTTTCATTTTGCAACATGAATTCAAGTCTTTTAATATCCCACAGAGAGTTTACTCACCCACTATAGTTTTCAGAGGAGTAGATAGTGCTGTGAGGGAGGTGGGGACCTGCACAGATCTCAGGTAAGCATTCGGTGTGGAGGAGGGACCAGGAACGCCCATGGTTGGTAGAAAACTCCAAGCTGACACTAATAACACCAGAATAAGCACAACAAAGAAGGGGCAAAGATAACAAACACAAATGAAAATTTCATCTCTCACTAAGTATATTAGACATCTGTAGAAGTAGTGTAAAAAAATTTTTTTAAGATGTTGCTTCCTAAATGATTGTTTTCTTTTTCACTGAAGTTTGACCAGCCTGCAAAGGGAAGCCAGTTAAATTATAGCTATGAAAACAAACTGTCTCCCAGTCAATAAATGGTAACTTGATTTTGTGCTCTTAAATGTGAAAGATGGCAAGGCAATTACCATGTCTGACACTGTCACTTCATCTTGTGAATGTGAGACTGACAAAATTCTTAGAAAGGATACTAGCAGCACTTTGGCAAGTGAAGCTGAGAAGTCATAGCTCTTGAAGTGCTAATTGATTTCTTTGCCTATTATTAGGGGGTCACTAGCTTACATGAGGTCAAACTTTTTTTCAGTTGTTTTTTCTCTCTCAGCAATCTGTTGTAATGGATGGTTGCCACAACATGTGCAAACACTTCTGATACCTAAGATCAAGCACTTAGAATGAAGCCATTCCTACTTAAGATCTATCTAGTCATACCCTGCATATTAACTGAAGAACTTTTCTTTTGGGCAAAGTGAGTTAATGGATATTTTATTTAAAATCCAGCCAAAAACCTGTTGAGAAACCACCTCTGATTCAATAGCCAAGTCCACATGTTCATTTTAGTTAGTAGCACACTCCAGAATAGGGCATCCTACCTGTTGCCAGGCTGATGTGTTCCACACCCCAGATTAATGGAAAACTGTATCATGTGAGACATTGTAGAAGGGAGAACAGGTAAGATGTGGAAAAAGTCTACAGCCCAGACATTCTTATTATGTCCTTGATGGTTCTTTTGCTTGAGACAAAATTTGGTAGCAGGTGTCTGAAGTTCAGGATTGATGACCACGGAAACCAAAGATGGAACCTTCCAAACAAAGGAAACAAAAATCATTCATAATCTTCCCTGTATTGGCCCATGTGACTTCTCCTAGGTTCTACCTAGTAATCACTATGTAACACAACTGCCATATATTAAGCATCAGGCAGTGTTCTTTGTTGTTTCATAAAGAATTCCTCAAGGAACATTTATTATAGTGACTCAGAATTCTTCCTTTGCAATTAGGTGTGTCCCTGAGTGTGCATGATCAGGTTATCTCTGACTGAAGATAAACTGATTGAGGTCATTAAAAGTTATCAAAGCATGTGCATCCATTTTATCTACCTTAGCACAAGACAAAGGTAACGACATTTTCACGTTATCTTCAGTCTTTTAAAGTGGACTTGTAGAGTAGTAATGGGTTTTCAAACTATTATTCTAAAAACAGGACTTTAAGCAGAAACAGTCAGAACCAATGAGATAATGCATGACAACTTACATAATTGATTTAAACTAAGTCATGCACAAAGATACACCAAAAAAAGAAAACCATAGGCCAATATTTTTGATGAACATAGATGCAAAAATCTTCAATAAAATATTAGCAAATAGAATACAACAACACATCAAAAATGTTATACACCACAATTAAGTGGAATTCCAGGTATGCAAGGTTGGTTCAACATACACAAGTCAATAAATGTTATACACACATCAACAAAATCAAGGACAAAAACCATATGATCATCTCAATAGATGCAGAAAAAGCATCTGACAAAATTCAACATCCCTTCATGACAAAGACTCGGAAAATTAGGTATAGAAGGAAAGTATCCCAACACAGTAAAAGCCATATACAACAAACCCATCACCAATACCATCCTGAATGGAGAAAAACTGAAAGTTGTTCCCTTAAGAACAGGAAGAAGATAAGGATGCCCACTCTCATGACTCCTATTTAATATAGTATTGGAAATACTAGCCAGAGCAATCAGGCAAGAGAAAGAAATAAAAAGCATCCAGATTAGAAAAGATGAAGTCAAATTGTCCCTGTTTGCGGATGATAATATCCTACATATAAAAAAGCCTAAAGACTCTACAAAAAAATTCTGAGTTGATAAATGATTCCAGTAAAGTTGTGGGGTACAAAATCAACACACACAAATCAGTAGCATTTTTGTACTCCAACAACAAACTAGTAGAAAACGAAATCAAGAAAACTAGCCCATTTACAATAGTCACCAAAAATTAAAAATACCTAGAAATCAAGGAAGTGAAATCACTGTTGAAAGAAATTAAAGAGGCAAAAAAAGATGGAAAGACATTTCATGCTCTTGGATTGGAAGAATTAACATTGTGAAAATGTCCATACTACCCAAAGCGATCTATAGATTCAATGCAAACCCCTTCAAAATACCAATGACATTTTTCACGAAAAAAAAAAAAAAAACAATCCTGACATTTATTAGGAACAACAAAAGACCCCAAATAGCCAAAGCAATTCTGAGCAATAAATAAATAAATAAATAAAGCTGGAGACATAACACTATCTGAATTCAAATTATACCACAAAGCTATAGTATCCAAAACAGCATGGTACTGGCATAAAAACACACTCTAAAACCAATGGATCAGAATAGAGAACACAGAAATCAACCCCAAAACTTACAGCCAACCGATTTTTGACAAAGGAACCAAGAACACACATTGGGGAAAAGACTGCCTCTTCAATAAATGGTGCTGAGCAAACTACACATCCATATACAGAAGAATAAAACTAGGTCTGTACCTCTCATCATATATCAAGATTAACTCAAAATGGATTAAAGACTTAAATATAAGACCTGAAACTATAAAACTCTTAAAAGAAAACTAGGTGAAACACTTCAGGAATAGGAATGGACAAAGACTTTAAGAATATGACCCTGAAAGCACAGGCAATGAAAGGAAAAATAAACAAATGGGATTTTATCACCTAAAAATCTTCTGTGCAGGAAAAGAAATAACAGAGTAAAAAGACAGCCTACAGACTGGGAGAAAGTATATGCAATCTATGCATCTGACAAAGGATTAATATCTGGAGTACACAAGGAAGTCAAACAACTTAACAGTAAAAACCCAAATAATCCAATTTAAAAATGGGCAAAGGAGCTGAATAGGCATTAATGAAAGGAAGATATACGAATGGCCAACAGACACATGAAAAAATGCTCAACATCACTCAACATCAGGGAAGTGCAAATCAATACTGTATTGAGATAGCTTCTCACCCCAGTTAGACTGGCCATTATCAAAAAGACAGAATAACAAATGCTGGTGAGGATGCAGAGAAAGGGTAACCCTCCTACACTATTTGTGGGACTGTAAAATGGTGCAGCCATTATGGAAAATGGTATGGAGGTTCCTTAAACAACTGCAGATAGAACTGCCATATGATCCGGCAATTCCACTGCTGGTTATGTATGCAAAGGAATAGAAATCCACACGTCAAAGGGATACCTGCATCCTCATGTTTATTGCAGCTCTATTTACAACAGCCAGGAGATGGAACCAATCTGAATATACATTACTGGACAACTAGATAAGCAGCAACATGGACAAACTTAGAGAAAATCTTAAGTGAAATAAACCAGGCACAGAAAGAGAAATACTGCATGTCCTCATTCATAAGTGGGAGCTAAAAAATAAACAAATAAATAAAAGAAAGAAAGATAAATAGATAGATAGATAGATAGATAGATAGATAGATAGATAGATAGAACAATCACAATAATATGTTGAACTTTCCAAAGGAGAGAACAAGAACTGGGTCACCAGAGATGGGAAAAGGGGATGGGAAGGGGGATAAAGGAGGAATTGGTAGAGGGCCACAAAAAATGATTACATTGTATAATGTCGAATATACTAACTATCCAATTTGAGCACCACATATGGCACACAGGTAATGATATTCAACTCTGTACCCCACAGAAAAGTACAATCAACTGTTACAATAAAAAAAAAAAGTGAAAAAAAAAAAACCCATGGTGGAGGACATGTGACCTCTTAAATAAAATAAATTAAGTTATGCAGATATAATCCTGCCTACCCAGTGCTGGAAAAGGTAGCTCATTATAAAATCCAAAATGGTATGACTTGGGTTACCCTCGTATGTGGACTATGCTGGATACTTACGCTGGTTGTTCCCCATTCTAACCTAGATGTTTATCTCTTGTCTTCCTTACTTAAACCATGAGATGCTAGATGTTGGCTGTGTTAAAGCTTTTAAAAGTACCTAGGGTGCCATCAATGTGGAGAGAAGCCTAACTAATAATGTGTGTGGATGTAGTCTCAGCATAAATAAATCTACTATTATAAAAAATAATTTTACACCATATGACAAGCATCTGACATAATTTTGAAGATGTTTGCAAATAATCAGAGCCAACATCTGTCTTACATCCAAAGGACAAAAGAAAAAAGTCAACTTCAGTAGCTCTAATTAGCAAAGAAAAAAAGCAAAAAAAGTAATAACGATTTGTATTTCTACAATGTCTTCTGTTTAGGAAATCTTAAAATGCTGGATAAATACTCATTATGCCTGATAGCAAGTCTGTGAGGCTGCTTTATTAGAGCCACTTTTAGGGCTTTCTTGGGAGTGAGAATAACTGTCAGTCAGAGTATTGAGTTCTCTCTAACAGTCTCTAAACAACTGTAATTCATTCTTCCTGATAAAACCTAATTTTTCATAGGTATCAGAAAAAAAAGTGAATATTGAAATGTCCATATCACTTTTAAAAAAACCTGACAACCTCTTGGGCTACCAGAACAGAGACTTGTCCTCTGCATCTGGAGTGGTTTTCATGGTTTTGACCCTGGTTTGCCCAGGGAGGTCTCAGATTGGCCATTTGGCACACAGGTGTACCTTATATGAGGTATAGGAAAGGGTATCCAGTACAATGTGCTCTTTTCTTCCTTCAATCTTTGCATATAGGATGATATCGTTTTCATGAGAATCTCCAGGGTCGCACATTCCTCCTGCATGAAACAAAAATTTTAAGTTGTTAGTACCAGTTGCATCCCTAAACACATCCAACATAGTATTAAATTTCAGAATAAAAAATATAGTATATAGATATCACTTAAGAATAACCCTAAACAAAGGTAACCAGACCCAAGGAAATAATTTTTGAAGACAGTGCAGTTAGGCCACGCTAAGGATCAAAGACTTGACATTTGAGAAGGCCAAAGTAACTATTTGCTTAATGAGATTATTCAAATAGTCTGTGTTGAGCACATCCACGTTTTAATCCAAGTTAAAAAATTGTGCTCCACTTTTTAATAAACCATTAATTCCTTATATTTGAGGTCTTTATGGCTAAAGTTCAAGACCCATTGATTATGGTTTTAAAACAATGTGGTGATTTACTGCATCAAAGACTCCTGCAGTAGTGTTATTCAAACTGCTGCATGTAATATCTTTAATATTTAAGAACATTTTTGTATTTTTTTTTGTCTTTTTTTGTGACCAGTAAGGGGATCGCAACCCTTGGCTTGGTGTTGTCCGCACCGCACTCAGCCAGTGAACGCACTGGCCATCCCTATATAGGATTCGAACCCACGGTGGAAGCACTGCTGCGCTCCCAGCGCCGCACTCTCCTGAGTGAGCCATGGGGTTGGCCCCATATATTTGTATTTTAAATGCAGTTCATTTTTACATTTTTCATTTTTACATTTGATTGTCAAAAGGTACAGAGAGTATTTTATTTCCTATCACTCTACTTTACAATCATATGAAACAATATGCCATTAAAACTGAAAGGTAATTAAAATCATCCTGATGATGAAACTGCATAACAGAGTAGGTACCTGAAGCCCGAGATCATTCAACTAACTGGTGGAAGTGTCAGGAGTAGATGTTATCTTTTAACCTTTGACCCTCTATTCTTTTCACCACTGCATCCTGTTAATAATTCTTGCTATTGCTGGCTTCTATAAACTGTCTGTGTAACCTGGATTTTAAAGGATGACACATCTAACTAGAAGCCTCTCCCTATCTGCTGTTATCCTCACAACAGCACCAACCATAACAGCAAGAGTGTGGATATGCACATGTATTTCCTAGAAAATATTCTATCCTCAAGGTCCAAAATTTATAACATGAGTTTTTTTTTTATTATTATCTTTCTAAAAAAATTCCTTTAGGTCTTAAATCAACCACACCAATGTTAATTTTTATCTAAGGCAATTGCTGTTGCTAATACTCCATGGTGACAGTAAGGCAACCTCAAAACTCTAGAAAATGGTTACCCTGTAAAAATGGTTAAACTAGTAAAATCAATAAATCATAGTTGAGACTCATCATCTGCACAAATAAACCAAGAAAGTGTCAACTGTTGTAAATGTCTGGCTCAAACTCAACCTGGGTAATTGGGTCTGATCTTGGGGAGAAATGACTGATACATGATGTTAAGTAAGAAAGCTAGAAGTTAATCAGAACAAGAAAGTTCATAATAATGGAAGGAATATTAGCCAAGAAAGAATGATATTAGAGAGCAAGACTTTGATAGAATGTCCATACACTGGGCAGGAATAGAGGGATTCTTGATGACCAAGGCAAATCGTGAGGATTTATTTGACAAGATGTGTCTTTCAGTATAGAAGGCTACAACAGGCTATCATACCTCTGGAACTCCTGCCATTAAAATTACTCGGTGATAGATATATCTGCTCTGATTCCTAAACACTGACTATTCCTTCATGCTTAGTGGTTAAAATTTTCATAGCCTATTAATGAGAATTCTGATTTATCTGTAACCCTTCTCTAAGCTTACAGCATGAGCCAGTCCCCAAGATCCCAGCTCTGCGGTCATTAAGAAAACTGATTTTCTTTTTTGTTTTTGCTTGTCCAACATGGTCCTTATTGTAGGACTGGTTTAAGAATATGAATAAAAAAGAAATTAGAGGTAATTTTAATGTCGGAGGAAGGAAATTGCTTTGATGATATTCACATTTGAACAGCTTTTCTTCAGAGGATGCTCCCTTGGAGTCATTTACCAGTATATATGGTGCTGGAAACCACTGTGTTGGGCTTGGTAAAGAAGAGGATGAATTTCAGATTTCTCAGAGTGGCTGAAAAGTATGGTGATGTCACAGAAAGTAGAGAGGAAGTCACAGAAAGGGAAGCCAGAAATCTGTACATAATCCTTCCTAAATTCTTGGCTGCCCCTTGAGCTATTCAAGTATGTAGAAAACACCAAAGAGCCCAAGGACATAGAGCAACTGGAAGGGTAAAGGAACTGGCAAGATTCTGTAAGAAATAGGAAAGACAGAGCTGCTGATGGAGTTCTGTTAACTTACAGCAGCTTGGTAAACATTTCTAATTTTTTCTTAAAACCCCCAAAGTTGAAACTTTTGATACTGCACAGGATGAAATTAAAACATTCCACTCTACAGTATTTGCTAATTACAACAAAACCTTCTACAAAACTAAAAAACTAAATGACACAAGTCTCTGAATGCTGAAGAAATTAAGTCAAACAGACTAGGTAACTTAAAACAAAAGGAATAAACTTATAATGAGTTCAAAAAAAAAAAAAAAAAAAAGAACATGGATTGCCTAGGCCAATAGGTTTTTTTGTTTTTGTTTTGTTTTACAATAGACCCACAAGGTCAAATCCATAGCACAAACAGCTTACCCAGGTACTGGCAGTTGATATGTTCACTCTTATATTTTTAATTGACACACAATAATTATATATATTTATGGAGTACAGTGTGGTATTAATGTGTAATGACCTATAAACCTGAGACCTGCACAGTTGATTGTAGTGACCCCATTAAGTTCACCTATAGGGCCCATCCTGATTGGTCAGCTGTCTTATTTATATAACACGCCTTATTTCAACTTCCTAAATGTAATAATTTTCAATGAACTAAATTAATAATTTAAATAATAGATGGTTTATATTTGTATTTGGAAATACACTATTGGAATTATGTTGTGCAAATATTCTTAATTAAATTTTACTAGGTTAATTCTAAAATTATTTGGCATATCTGAGCATACACCAGTGGAAACAACCCAAGAAGTTGTCTTGATGGCAGAGAAGCCAGTGTCTGACTTGAAAACTAAGCTCCTTAGTCTTGAAAACTAAGACAGTCTGCGGAAGGCCAAAGAATCTGGGAGGAGCCTGTTACTAGAGCATCTGGCTGAGCCAGGAAAGGTGGAGTTCGGCACACGTTCTCATTCACTTCCTACAGCAGCTCACAGGGTTCACAGGACAGCAGTGAGTTGCAGGATGGAGCCATGAGAAATTAGCCTCCACATGTCGTCTAAAAGTTTCTGGTAGTAAAATGACTATCCCAGCTCATGACATGCTGCTTTTATATTCTAGTCACTTGTGAGAAAATCTGCCTAATAACTTTGTTGAATCCCAAGGAAATTTATAGTTTTTCAGTTTGACAATGATTTGATGCTGCAAATGGTAATTGATACTGTCCGGACCAGGGGTTTTTTGGAGTGCCAGACTCTTAGAGTATTAATAACTTAAGAGTAATATCTTCTTTTTATTGAGCACTTACTAATTGCCATGCACCATGTACAATTAAGTGCAAGCATTATCTCTTTTCATCTCATAACAGAGTTTTCAGGTACGTATTAATATATATCCACTTTACTGATAGTAAAACTGAGGCCAAGAGAGGTTATATAATGTGCCCATATTCTCAAACTATAGCCTATATTTAATGTTATTCTATATGACTTCAAACCTTTACAACCACTGAGTAGGTAGGTCTTGGACAATGGTATTGGTAAAGCACTGAAATCTGGCATGTTAGATATGTTAGGCATATGTAACTTGGCATATTATAAATATTTACTGGGTTGAGTAATCTGAACTGAGAATACAGAAGTCAGATGTAGTGTTAATGTAGTCACATCCTAATAGATGTCTGATGTTCAAGAGCAATCTGTAGAAAAAAATCTTATGATTTGATATTTATATCATGCTTTTTAGCATTTCATTATGTACATTAGTTTTATAATAAATTTAGTTAGTAAAGCCATTCTAAATGATGGTCTCTGGGGAAAGATCCACATGAAAACTAAATTCCCTTCTTGAAAACGCAACTATTGTATTAGCAGTGAACACATATTAAAGACTTACCAAAAAAGAACAAAACAGGAGAAAGGTCACAGTCGGTGTAGGTTTATTTAGTGCACCGTACCTAACCACAGGAACTGAACTATCAGCTCTCTCTAATTTCATTAATTTGTTCCTGGTAACTCCTCTCTGCTCTCTTAAGAACAGTTTGTGAACTATGCCTGCCCTTCAGAGAGAACTGAAGTACACGTGGGAGTCTCATCCAGCCCAGAATGGCAGAAGAAGAAAGTCCTAAAGGAACCAAGACATTAAAATGATGACAGTCTTTATCTGAAAGATCACTCTGGGGGCAATTTATCAGTTCTGCGAAGTTTCAGTGACAGCAGCTACTGCAGGAAGACAGGGAGTCTGCTTCAGTTTTACAGCCCTTTGATGCTTTGTGGCACGTCTTGACTCAGGGGACCTTTTGTACAGCAATTAATGTACATAATGATTTCAATAAAAACTAGATGGATGGTCATTTTTTAAAAAAACTTTTTTGTTTTTCTTATTCTTTTTTTCTTCAATATTATTTATATTTATTTTTGTGGGGTACAGTATTTTTTGTTTGTGGCTGGATGGTAAGTGGATCCAAACCCATGACCTTGGTGTTATAAGGCTCTGCTCTAACCAATGGTCAGTTTTAAAATATTTTAAATGCTATTTTAAGTAGCTTTTAAGATATTTATATTAGGAAAGTGATTTTGTGGAAAATTTACCATTTGCAGGATATTAGGCAAATAAGCCTTGACTTCAAAAAAATTTGCAATTTAGTGAGGAAAATGAGACTAATATATATGAAAAAAATGATAACCAGCAGTGGACTGTGTTCTGCTGCCATTAATTGCAGCAAAAATTCAGCAAAAAAGAGATACAAGTGTGAGCTAAAAGAGCTGGGAACACAGCAGATGCTCAGTAAATATTTGCTGTAGGAATATAAGTCAATGAATGAGTGATGTCTGTTAGGTTATTTTTGTCTTGTTTACTGCATTCTGGCTCCAAGAACAGTGCTGGACACCGTTCTCAATGAATTTGTGTTGAATAAATCAATGTATGAATGAAGGAAATAGACCTCAAACTGAACTTTGAAAGGTGAGTAAGTTTTCCAGAAATGGTAGTCACAGCTGATTGATATGAACCAAGTACAGAACGTATCACAGATAGAGCCTGAGAGGAAGGGAGTGTGATCTAGACTAGATTAACAATCAGCCACTGATTTTCCTAAGGCACCTTACTTAGTGAGGGGTTACTTATAAACTGTCTTTCATCTTAAATCTCTTCCCATATTGCTTTCTTCCCCACTAAGTAACTAAGTTTTAAAGTCTTTTCCATAGGTCTGGTTTTACCCTATCCTACCTACCTTACCTTACCTTACAGTATCCTATCTTATCCTATCCTTACTTATCCTATCCTGTCCTGTCCTATCCTATCCTAAATATACTTTCCTTAGATGCTGCTGTTTTCTCAAGATCCAGACTCCATTTCTTTTCTTCTCTCTGTTGATGAACTTCCTGAAGGAGCAGTCCTCTTTCAGTGACATATGTCTTTATTTGTTTTTAACCCCACGTACTTTGACTTCCCAGGCACCACACTGTTGGGAATGCTGTCTCCCAAGTCACTGGTGGCCTCTCAGCCCTCATCCTGGTTGACTTTTCCCTCTGTGGCACTCTCTACACTGCTGATCACCTCTCTGTCATCCCACCCGGAGCCACTCTTGTCCTTCCTTCTTTAACTTCGAATGACACCTTCCTCTCACCTCTGTTTATGTCCTTTCTCAGTGTCCTTTGTCTCATCTTTTTTCCCTCTATGTACACCTAGGTGAGGGTTTTCCCTGAGAATTTTCATGTCTTATGCTACCTTCTGCTTGGGAGAACACAGCAACTCCAGCAGCTCCAGTTATCACATGTATGCTGATGATTTTCAAATCTGATTCAAACCTTGAATAGAATTTCTACTTTAACATGGCATTCCAGAGACCTCGATCTTAACATATCTAATATCAATATCTTGTTTTTTACACTTGCCTTTTAAAAAATTTTCCTATTGTAGGAAATGGCACTATTCTTTTGGTCACCCAAAAGAGAAATATTTATTAATTAGTAAGTATTGACAATGAGAGAAAAATTAATTTGAATGAGCCCAAAGAAGGACTTTATGTCACATAAAAGCATTTCAATTTAATTTAAAGAGTAAGGAATTTAAAAAGTAAGAGTATCTGTGTTCTCTCCAATACTGTTCTCATAATGCCCCATAGTCCAGTGGGTGCCAATTTCAGTGGGTTCCATCTCTTCAGTTATCCCATCTCTGCTCCCTCTTTACATTACCACATCACTGCCTTGATCCTTTTATTGCTTGGACTAGTGCAATAGCCTCCTAACCTAGGGTTGTCAAATAAAATGCATTGCATTGAAAATATATAAAAAATTGAAATTACCTGAATAATAAATTATCTGAAATTCAAATTTTTTTTTTCCTTTTTGTCTCTTTTTTCGTGTCCGGCAACGGGATCGCAACCCTCGGTGCTGTGCCCTCACCTCGCTCAGCCAGTGAGCGGGAACCGGTCTGTATGTGGGATCCAAACCCTCGGCGGGAGCGCCGCCGCGCTCCCAAGCGGCGCACTGTAGCAGTGCGCCACCGGGCCAGCCCCCTGAAATTCAAATTTAACTAAGCTGTATTTTTTTCTTTTTTGGGGCTAAATCTGGCAACACTATCCTAATTGATCTCTGTCTTCTAATTTTTGATCGTTTCAGTCTTTACTTCACACTCCTGCCAGAATTATCTCTGTAAATACAGGTGATAATGAATAACAGAACAGGAATCCCCTGATGGCTCCACGCTACCTAGAGAAAGAGAATCCAAATTCCTTATGATAGAATTAAAGAAAATCACTGCTCTGGCTCCAATTTGCTTTTCTAGCTCCATCTTACATGCTTCCATTCATTTATATTGGGAAAATCACCCAGCCCCAAACATATCATACATCTTTATTCTTGTGTCTTTTTTCCAAATGGCTCAGTTTGGAATTCTCTTCTTCCCTTAAATGTAAATCATGCCTATCCTTCAAGGCTGAGTTCAAATGCCATCCCCTTAGTGAAGCTTTGCCCTAATCCCTCCACTGTGATCACCCACAGCTTTCTCTGCACATTCACAGCATTTTCATTCCATTACTGCACACTGCATTCTCTCTTATAGTTTGATGTTACTAGTGGGTAGGGACTGTAAGTAATTTTTATATCAATAACAAGGGAAATATATTGAGTTTAACTATTTATTGGGTACTATTTTCAATGCTTTGCATGTATTACCTCATTTGACCAGCAACTCTCTGATTTTGGAACCATTATGTTCCCTAATGGTATTCCCCATATGTCCTAGATTAGGGCTTTATATTCAACAGGCATTCCTTACTTTTAAAATTAAATTCAAATGCTTTTATGTGAGATAAAGTCCTTCTTTGGGGTCATTCAAATTAATTTTTCTTTCATAGTCAATACTTATTAATTAATAATTTGCTTTGTTCCAGAAAGAATTAAAGATAATTTATTATTCAAAGGCACTTGCATAAAGGAACTTATATGATGACTTAATCTCATATAAATACACTGAACAGAATTGATTCAGTATAAAAACATCAAGAATTCAAACATATTATGTCAAAAATTGTAAAAAGGGAAAAAAACTTAAATTAGACTGGCATACTAAATGTTTATAACAACTTTTTTTTTTTTTGGTTTAAGGCTTTCTAGGAATCACTTTTAATAAAATGAGAACCAGTTTAAATCTTAATTATTTAAAGGAAATGAGCTCTGAGCCTTTAAATATGCAAACTATTTCAGAGTCAAGGTAAAGATAATGTGAGACTGCATTATTTTATTTTATATCCACAACTTCTCTGTTATCAAATAGATCATTATTGCAAATGAGTTAGCATCACGCAGGTAATATGCTTGAGAGCATGCCACAGGCTGAGTTTTATCATGCAACCTTGAGCTGTATGATTATCAAGTAGGTGAAGTGAGGAGTGTGACAGAAATACAAAGCCCGCGCTTTAGCCTAGACTCAGGGGACCTGTTTGTCCTGATGAACTGACATCCTTGCTCATAAGTTCAAAATTAGACATTGTTTATTTCCTGTTTCACTTCCAGATGTTGCCTGGGCTTTTCCAGTCACTCAACAAAGAAGACATGTGACATCTTCTCACACTTCTGCAATGACATCAATGAAAGAATATGTAACTGTGGCTCTTGTTGACTGAAAGGATAAATTTGGTAGGTCACAAATTTCAACCCCCTAATTCCTCTTTGTATATTTTTCCAACCTTATTTATTTGTTCTAAAATAATTTGTAGAAAAATATGTCTTATAAACATATTAGTTACAAACATATTAGAAGATAGAGAGTATTACTAAGGGGTTATAAACCTGCTTCCCTCTCAGCTTCCCACAACAACAGCATTAGGCAATGATGACATATCTACAAAAATAAAGACTAACCTTGATGACTATTTTTTGGGGTAAGCTGGAGGCTGTGGACAAAGGAATTGTTTTGTTCTTAGCTTCGCTCCCATTGTCTTTTCAGCTATGGCCATCAAGAGAGAGATGGAAGGAAGGCATTATGGTCCTTTGTCTTCAGCATGCCAAGATTAGCTCTCTACGTGATGGTTCCTGCAGGGCTGGCCTGCAGCAGGGCTGAGCACCACAGGTTTTGCTTTGTCAACAGGCTCATATTTCATGAATTTTCATTTTATTGGTAGACAATAGACAATCTTAGTTCTTCAAGAATAGGTGCTGGCCTAGAATCTGCACCAAGGCCAAAAAAGTTTGTTCAGAATATACCTACCCATAACGAAGTAAAACCTCAGGTTTCCATAATCGGTAGTGTCCATGTACGGAGTGCATAATTTCCTCTCTCCGTCTTTGAGGAAGACCATTGATAAACCAGATTCTATTGTTCCACATTCTGTACCAATGACAGCTCCCAAGATGTCCCATCTTTAAAAAAATGAGAATCATTAAGAGTTCAAATATTAAGTCATTTACTTATTAATGAATCATTGTTGAATAAAGATATAGCGCTACAGATTTTAGAAATTTAAAAATTACATTCAGTTATAGTACTCCTGTAGAATGACAAATTTAATCAATACTATACGTAGTGTGTCTACTATGTGATCAGAGTCATGCTGCAGACAGACAGTCTTTACTCTTCAAGTATTTACAGTTGAGTTGGGGAATAAAATTTGAACTAAGAAAACAGTGAACCACAAAAGCCAGTATCATAATATAAATAATTTTGGTGTTTTGCACATTGAATAAAACAATTATAGAATGAAAAGCCATAAGAGCTGGCAAAAGTCTAGGAAGTTTTCAAAAAGCAGGTGGGATTTAAGCTTGGTCCTGTTAAATAGGTACTGGAAATCTAGAAGAAAATAAAAATAGCTATCTTTTAATGAGTGCTAACTATGTACTAGTTATTTTTCTAGGTATTTTGCACTAAGCTCATTTAATTTTCACAGTAACCCTAGGAGACAGTCATTATTACTGTCCCAATTTTAGATGAAGAAACTAAGATGCAGAGACGTTAAGGACAGCTAGCAAAGATAGGGACAAAGTTGAAATCCATGCAGCCTGACTCCAAAGCCTGTGCTTTTATCATGATCATATACTGTATTTAGGGCTGATGAAATCATGTGAATATAGGCTAAGAAATGGGGATGACACTGGCACTATTAACAGTGCAGATATCAGCAGACCTTGGTGGTTGGGGAATAGTAAAAAATACATTTGAATAGTAAAGTGGAACCAATCCATGGAGAGTTCACAGAGACGAGTTCAGACTACATGCAGGAGACATCAGAGTGCAAATATATTATAAAGTGCAAATATGATTATGTCTCTCATTTGCTTAAGGTTCTTCAGTTTCCCATTGCCATCTGGACAAATTCCAAACTCCTTAATGTAGAATATCAAGAATACAAGGTCCTTTTTGGCCTGGCTCAAGAACACATTTCTGGCCCTGCTTCTCTGGATACTCCATGCCTCTCCCTGTGTTATACAAAACTCTAGCCATATAAAGATGCTCCTCGACTTAGAATGGGGTTACATCCTACGTTGAAGATATCATAAGTTGAAAACGCACCTAAACTACCGAACATCATAGCTTAGTCTAGCCTATCTTAAACATGCTCAGGACACTTACATTAGCATAATGCGCAAATCGTCAAACACAAAGTCAAGTTGATAATAAAGTGCTCAATATCTCATGTAATTTATTGAATCTTGTACTGAAAGTGAAAAACAGAATGGTTGTATGGGTACTCGAAGTATGGTTTCCACTGAATGTGTTTTGCTTTCACATCATCATAAAGATAAAGACATTTTTAAGTTGAACCATGGTAAGTCGGGACCACCTGTAATGTGAATTCAAAGTTACTAAAACATTTTCTGTCAGGCCTCTGAATCTTTATTTACTGTCTCCTGAGCAAACTCAGAGTCATTCTTCAAAATATCCTTTAAATATAGATTACCCTTCTGCAAAGCATTTCCCAAACTTCCTAGCTCTTAGCCAACTCCGACTGAGCTGAGTCTTCCTTTGTAATCCCATTTCTCACAGTACATTGCCATTATTTCTTTATATGCCTTTCTTTGTCCCTGATGTGTCCTCCTAAGACAGGATCTGTGTCTTATTTTTATATATTTAGTAACTAGACCGGTGTCTTGTACCCAGTAGATGCTCAATAATTCTTGTCGAATGATGAAAGCATTAAAAGTTTCCAGATCCAGAGAGTAAACAAAACTTGACCCCATGTCCTGCCTGGATCCCATCCTCCCTTTCCTCTGCCTTCTGTAGCCTCATCCCTGCCCTATCCTACAAGACAATTCATACCCTTGGCACAGAGCAGGAAAGCAGTCCCTCCTGCCCTCTCCCCACACATCTGGCAGGTCTGACCACAACTCCCACCCTCGTATTGGTGATCTGATCTTTAGGTTACAAAGTCCCCTTGTGCCTGGTCTTCATTCCTGGAGCCACTATTGCTGCCTGGTTTGGGCTCTGGGACCCCTGTCACCTTAAAGTCATAGCTCTGATGGTTCAGATGCTTCTGCTCCTTAGATCGCCACTAAACCATCTGCCTATCTGGAAAACCCCAGAATGACCACCCAGGCTTTAGCTTCTCCATCAGCCTTGACCCTGGGCACACACTTTAAATGTCCAATATATTCAGAGAAGTCTTTGTGTTTAGATCTCTTTTCAAGATTCACGGGCCTAAATGAGTTGTCTTTATATAGAGTCCTGGCCTATACTGCTTCTCCTCTTACCCATCGTCTTTCTCCACCCCCTGCCAATCTATCTGATTCCTTTGTCCCCTCACCTCCTCAAGTTCGACCCATCTGTTGCCACCCAAGTCTTGGTTTTGTCAGCGAGAGGTGAAAAGAAGGCAGTAAATCAAAGATAGCTGAGAGGCCAGAGCAATAGCCCATTCAAGAGGACTTTGAAATTACTCAGAGAAAACTTGTAACACATTCTGGGTATAACAGAAATGAGAGACTGTGTTTTGGGGGAATGACCATAAACTTTTGATGGTCATTTAGATCATTTCTATTATTATTTTTTTTGTTACTACTAACGATGCTGCATTCGGTTCCTGTGTAGGTGTTTACATAGACATGAGGGAGTCCCCCAGCAACCCTTCTCAATCGCTTTCTGAGAGAAATGAGACCTAATGCCCTATGGCATTTATTGTATTAGTGAATTATTCTTTCTCCTTTGCATCTAGAATGGTACTAGCTACTTCTGCCTTAGGAGAATTGAGAAAGTAGTCTCTCAGATAATTTTCAGTGTACTGGGAATCTCAGGTAAGAGAAGCTGCAAGGGTATATATCTGGAAATGAAATTGCTGGGCAATATGGTACTTCATCATTACCCTTCAAAATACTTGGATAAATTTGTGCTCCCACCAGGAGGGTATAAGATTTCATCACTTGGTTTTGTCAAACTTTAAAAATTTGGCCTATTAGATGGGTATAAAATTTTATCTCACTTTTGCATTTCCAAGATCACTAGTAAGGTTGAACACCTTTTCATATATTTATTGACCAGCTGGAATTGCTCTTCTCTGAGTTGTCTACTTATGTCCTTTCTTCATTTTCTATTAGGATCTCTCTCTTTTTCTCTCACATCTTTATGATTTGAATTCTTTATATATTCTAAATAGTAATCTTTTCTTGGCTATATATATTATATATTTTTTACTTTGCTTATGTGTCTTTGGATGTATTGAAGAGTTTGAATTCTTTTTCTTTGCCTCTTTTTTTTTTTTTAAACCAGTAAGGGTATCGCAACCCTCGGCTCGATGTCGTCTGCCCCACGCTCAGCCAGTGAGTGCACCAGCCGTCCCTATATAGGATCCGAACCCGCGGCCTCAGCGCTACCAGCGCCACACTCTTCTGAGTGAGCCACGGGGCGGGCCCGAGTTTTAATTCTAATATAGTGGAATTTATCTATATTTTCTTTATGGTTTGTGTCTTTTTTTCTGTAATAAACCCTTCCTTACCTTGAGATAACAGAGATATCCCCCCACATGTTTTTCTTAAAGTTTTATAGCTTTGTTTTTTGAATTTAGGTGGTTTTAATTCACCCGAAATTGATTTGGGGGTAAGAAATGAAGTTGAGATCGAATTTTATTTTTTCTATACAGATAACCAGTTGTCCCAGCACCATTAACCATTTCTCCCAGTGACTGGTAATTCCACTTCTGTCATATAACAATCTCCTATAAACGTGGGTCTGTTTCCAGGCTCCCTCTTGTTTCCCATTAGCCTATGTCTATCTCTGTGCCAAAACCAAACTGTTTTAATTACCATATCTACATAATAACTCTTGATAGCTGTGCCCCACCCCCTGCTCCACCTTTTATCTCCTCACAACTGTCTTGGCTACTCTTGTCCTTGTTTGCTCTTCCAAATGAATATTAGAAAGAACTCTGTTGAGTTCCATGCAAAACCCTGCTTGAATCTTGGTAAGAATCCACTGTCTCTGTCGTTACTGATAAGAAGTTATCCATTTCATTGTTGCTCCTTTGTAAATAATCTGTCTTTTTTCTGATTGCTTTTTTTTTCTTTGTCTTTGGTATTCTGAAAGTTAATTGCAGTGTATGTAACTGTGGTTTATTTTATTTATTCTTTTGGGAGTTGGCATGCCCATTCAGAGCTTTAATTAGATCTGTAAGAACATAAGTCACTCTCTTTTCAAATATTAACTCTCTCCCATTCTTTCTATATTTTTTCTGGAACTTCTACTGGACCTGTGTTGGAGTTTCATATCCTATTCTCCATGTCTTTCACTCTCTCATTAATCTTTATTTCTTTCTATATTGCATTCTGTGCCATTTTCTCAGATCTATGTTTGCTCAGCATACTAATTCTCTCTTCAGTTCTTTCTTATTTTTTTTTTGTGCCTATATAGTGAATATTTAATTTCGTGACTGCATTTTTCATTTTTAAAAGTTCTCTTTGGTGCTTTTTAACATCTTCTCGTTCTTTTTTCCATAAATCCTCTTTCAAAATGGCTTCTATTCCTTTTTAGAAAACCTTTTAAATCATGTAATTATATTTATTTCATGTCTCTCTTGTTTCTCTTTTATATCAATTACTGGATGCACTTATTTTCCTGTTTGCCATATTTGCTGACTGTCCTTTTTGGTAGATCATAAAAATCATATAGATTATAATTCTTGTTATAAGTTCATCTTTAATGGATTTATTTCCAGTGTGAATTCCACACACTTTGTGTATTAGAAATATTTCTACAGAGGGGTTTTGCCTTTGTGATTGTGAGCACCTTGGAGCTTCCATGGTCTTAAATTGGTTTTCCATTAATTTGTCAGTTTAGAATTTTCCCATCATCTAGGTGGGGCCGACCCGGTGGTGCACTGCTACAGTGCACCGCTTGGGAGTGCCGTGGCGCTCCCGCCGAGGGTTCGGATCCCACATACAGACCGGTTCCCGCTCACTGGCTGAGCGAGGTGTGGGAGCAACATCGAGGGTTGCGATCCCGTTGCCGGTCCTGGTCCAGTACGGGCGCGACACTGAGGGTTGCGATCCGTTGCCAGACACGAAAAAAAAAAAAAAAAAGAATTTTCCCATCATCTAGGTGAAATGAATGTGAATTTTACATTTGTTTGGAGTCTCCATTCTCGTGGGAGATTTTTCTCCCCCTTGAATAGATGAGAGGAGTTGTCATCCTAACTACGTCTTTATGGAGGTGGAGTTCTTCAGGGTCCCAGATTGATACAAGAACATCAGTTCCAGCTGCCATCTGCCAAGGATCCTGTGTAGGTATTTTAACCCTAATCTTTAGTCTTAGATTATATCTGGGTCTGGTGTAACCTGAACTATCTAAGTTTTAGTTAAAGGGCTTATCATTCAGGTTTTCACTTTCCCTTTGCTTCTGGCATCTGCTCATTTGCTCCCCCATGCAGGCCTATGTACTGAAGAAAATGGTCATACTTTATCCAACATTTCTGTGGGTTTGTAGAGGGAAAGGGATTGCATGGGCTCAGACAGACTTGTCACAACTTCAGATTTTCATCCAGCTGGTACTATTAACAAGCTAGGGAACTAAAAGAGATAAACTAATTAGTGAATTTTAGGCCCTCATTTAATTATGTAATCAGGGGAGTTAACATAACAAATTAAAGACCTGTGTCATCTTTCAGATCAGCGAGGTCCTCTTTTCAAGTAAAACTCATTTTTAAAAAATGTTAAATAATCAGTTTTTAAACATAGGCTTGTTATCAACTCTTCCACTTGTATTCAAATATTCAAATTATATATGACGGTATTTCAAAAAGTTCATGGAAAAATGTAATTAAAAGATAATGCAAATCTTTCCATGAACTATTTTGAAGACCCCTCATATTTTGTGTCCTTGGTGACTTTATTGTAAAAAAGCAATTTCACAAATAAAAAAAAAATTGTTAGTTGCCAAATATTAACAGTTCTATTAAGGTATGGAGATATGTTCCTTTCTGAATAATAAATATGATGATTATTAGCCATAATTTCCCCCATCCAAAGCTTTTGAGATATTGAAAACTATCTCTAAGCAATGTATTTATGCCACAGGCTCATTTCTCAATAGATGGGCTTTAGTTCCATCAAATTTCATTAAGCAGTCAAACTTTGCAGGAAATCAATCTGTGCAAATAGAATTACAGCTATTTTAGATAACATGTTTAACCATTCTAGTTTTAAAAAATGTTATATTTATTCCTACCACAAAGCTTATCAACTGTAGTTGACTACTGAATTCTGTTTTCAAAGCAAAGACTATTCAGGAAGATAATTTTTAGAAATACCATAAAAATAATTTACAACTATAATATCACACATTTGGTAACAGATATGGAAGATGATATGTGAATCATTAAAAACTGTATTATGTAATAATATACACATAACGTTATGATTTTTATGGTTTATTTTATGAGTTTCATATTTAATATTTTGAATTTGTGTTTAATATTTTAAAATTTAAATATTTAAACTTTAAAAACTCTTATTTTTCCTTAGTATTTATTTCTGATCATTGCTATTTCGGCTTTTGTCATTCACACCAGTAACTTCCCTATATATGGAGGAAACTGGGACACACAGAGGTAAATGGCTTCCTAAAGCGAACCTCCTGTTTGATTCTAAAACTGAGACCTTCAGTTTCTCAGTTCACTGTTATTTTAATAGAGTTCTAAAGAGAGTACTATGCCAGGATGATTACGTCAAACCATCCCAGTTTATAATAGATTTGGGGGCCAAAATCTTAGCAAATTTTTTGTTTGTTTGTTTGTTTTGTTTTGTTTTGTGTATTTTAACAGATTATATCAATCATTCAAGGAGCACAAGGAATAACTTTATAAAACAGCTCTTAATAGTATTGGATCATTCGTAAATTAACAAGGACACTCTTGACGTGTACATGAAAATTTCACCTGGTTCATTGGTCTTTTACTTGCTCCATTTATCCCAATTAAACCACTCAGCCTACTGATCCACACGCAAGTTAAGGTTATAAATGATGCAGATGATGACTCCTTTTAGACATCTATCTGCTTTAGAGGATTTTTAAAGCGAAAAAATAAATTGAAAAAGAGCCTGCTGTTCAAGTGAGAAATAAGATTAGTAGTCATTCTCTCTTAACTATTTGTTGTAAATAACTTTTCTAGATTAATCTAAGTGAGTTATGTTTACAACTTCTACCACAGACAAAGCTGTGTGAGATATGATTCGAAATGTATATCTATTTTCAATCTTTATTTTAAAGTCTAACATATCCAATTTTACTCTCAGTTAGTCTTTATTTCTCCCATTCTAATTGTTGGAAGATAACAGAAGTGAACTGATTTTCTTTAGGAACCCAAATATTTCTAATCATGTGAAATGGAAAGTTTAGTCTACTTTGAAGAGAAAGAAGCAGACAGAAATCTGCTCTTCTAAATTTTTCAAAATTTACCTTTTGTAAAAGTCCGATTGCTTTGAATAAATTACCTGAATTTTTATTAACAATTCAGTAGGAGTCTGTTATAGCACAAGCTCATTCTTTCATGAACTGATTCAAGCATGGTTGGAGGCAAAGTATCCTATAGGTTCCCAGAGCTCCGTCAGCTACTGAGGGGCTTCAGAAAGCCTTTTGCCTCCTGGGACTTCAGTTTCCATCTAAAAGGTCACAAAGTTGTGATCATTTCCAGTTACAAAAATGATATATTCCATGACTGTTTATGAATATAATAATTACATGAAGTGAAATGATAACATACCCAAATCTTTGAGACCAGCAGTGGTTATCTGAGGAGCCCCAGAGTTTTAGCAATATCTTGGATGGCACAATTTCCATGCAGGAGTGTTACTTCTCTGTGGTTTAAATTATGTTTTCCCCAAGGATATGCAGGTCTGTGTGAACTGCATTTGAAGGAATGTCTGCCTAAGGGGAAGAGGTCTCTACAACATAGCAATTTATATTTATTCTTTTATGACTAATTCTAAAATAAGAAAGCCCCTATCATTTATTATAAATATGGTGGTATCTATTATTTATTACAAAAAGAGTGAGGTGAAGTTGGAGCACACACAAAAAAGTTTTTAATCAATAAAATGCCTGAGGGCATTGCCTAAAGATAGCAAGGTCACAATAATATTTAATTTATATTTTTAAAATAATACTTTCTATTTTTTGTCTCATAAAAAGAGCAAAATTTTTTGTGGGCAAAAATAGTTTAAACAAGTTTCTTAACTGGAAAGCTGATGTTCCTCTCTATCAGCTGTTTTAGAATGCTTTGTGAATAAAATTAATTAAGTTTTAATCAACTCATACTTCAACACTTTTAACAATGATTTATATTCCTTGAAGGGCAATTTGGCAGTAACCATCAAAACTGAAATTGCATAAATGCCTATATGTTTCTCTAATTTTTTGTTTTTCTTTTAGAAATTTAACTTTCAGAAATGCTTTAACAAGTACACAAAAATGTTTATTACAATATTCTTTGTCTATCAACAGGGTTTTGGTTAGATAAACTGGTACACTGCCTTTTTGAAATAATGAGGATTTCTATTTATTGACTAGAAGAGACATTCATAATATCTTAAGTTTTTAAAAATCAGATTGAGGTATAATATGCAAAGTATGACTTTAGGGGTTTTTATTTATTTCTTTTTTTGTTATCATCAAAGAAAAATTTCTGAATAAATATATGCCAGAAAACATTTTAACAGTAAGAAATGAGAATTAGCCTGAGGGGACTTCTGACTTTTACCTTACACATTTGCTTTGCAGTAAGCAAATAATTTCCAGAAAAAAAGAAAAAAGAAAGGCATTCAGTTTACATGTATTATAATCCAGAAAAAAAATTTAAATTGTCTCATTACAGGTTGATGAAAATATTAAGAATATGAACATAGAAAGTAGAGGTGTATATTTTAACCAGAATTTCCCCCTATTTATATTGGCATAAAAGGCACTAAAGGTAATGGAATGTTTCACATTATCTATGAATATTTGTTTTATTATATTCTCCAGAATGTATTAAACTACCTTAAGTTGGTAACTTTAGGTGTGCACTAAGATACGGAACAAAGCCTGGCTATTAGATCCTGTATTTACCAAATTCACAAGGTTTTTCTTTTAAAATCTCATACGAATTCCCTAAAGTTGAAAAAGTTCATTACATTTATAAGGTCTCTATTTGGGATGTATTCTCTGATATTTAATAAGGGATGTGACATAGGTAAAGATTCTTCCACATTCATTTATATTCATGAGGTTTATCTCCAGTACGAGTCCTCTGAAGTCTAGCAAGGTGTACACTTTGACTGAAGCTTCTCCACATTCATGGCATTTATTGGTTTTCCCTCTAGCATGACAGCTTAGGTGAAGGTAAAGGATGAGCTCTGTTCGAAGGTTTCCCTGCATGCACTGCACTTCAAAGATTTTTCTCTTCAATTGGTTCCCCTGTATTTCACTCAAATTCAACTTTTAAAAATATTTTTTATTGAAACATAATTGATTGTACATATCTGTGGGGTACAGCGTTGACTATCAATACCTTTTTGCAATATGTGATGCTCAAATCAGGATAATTAGTATATTCAACCTTCCGCATTGTAATCACTTTTTTTTTTTTCTGGCCAGTTAGCTCACTTGGGAGAGCATGGTGCTAGTAACACCAAGGTCATGGGTTGGGATCCCCATAATGGCCAGCCATCATTTTGTTTTAGGTTTTTATTACATCCATCATGCTTATCTTACTGGGATAACACTAATAAAGAATATTAGTTCAGAATCAGCTTCAGAATGGTTACAAAGAACACAGCTTTCTCATTAATAAGACTGTAATATAACCTAGACTGGAGATTGTTTAGAGAAAATAACTTATTACCTGGGACATTACAGCAACTCAATACGTGTTAGTTTCCTTTTCTAACCCTGTAAAATGTAGTACTATTTTTGTTTTAAAATAAATCAAAGCAGAAATTAAAATGAATTTCTTAATTATAATGAGTATTTGCATTTTTTAATATTAGAATTAACAGAGCTACAATCTTAGGCAAAGTTGCAGTACATTATGCAAACTATTGTTGCTTAAATAATCTTTACTGAGGGAGATACTGAGCTGAAAGAAAAACTGTTTGCACTTAGTCGACCTTTTGCAATTTATCTGCCTGTGGGCTTTTTGCCCTGTGTTGGCTATAATCTATCTGGGCTCCTAAATTAATTTATGCTGTTTAAATGGTTAAGTAATTTTTGCTTTAATAAAAATGAACATGTCTGTGAAAAAAAATCCACTTAATATAATGTTAGCTCAGTTAGACTGTTGATCTAACTTCAGTTCACTTACCCTGAATTATAAGCTTAAATGCAATCCCAGTATAGCCTTATAGTCATCTGTGAAAAGTATTCTAAGTCACAGGTAACAATTCTTCTGGATAGGATGAGGGAATCATTTGTGGAGAATAACAAGAAGATGCTTAAACTGTTCTGAAGACTTCCAAAAAATTTCAAAGACCATTTTCAATGAAAGCATCAACTTACATTAAAGGGGCTATAATGGAGATTGTTCTTGTTGGTCTATATGCAAGTTTGGTTTTCAGTGTTATATGTAAGATTCATTGGTACCATCTCCCTGGAACAAGGATAGGAAGCCTATTGCTGAATTCTGGATGCTCACATGGACACTGATTTGGGGATGGGGGAGCCTATTAATCAACTCAAGAATGGCAATGCCACAAGCAAAGATAGTGTGTAAATGTGCTATAAATTAAAGAAGAGTTTAGAATTCCTGTGAAGGAGTTCCAGAACAATTTCAGCAAATAAAGCTTATTTTTTAGTCATTTGAAAAATTAATGTTTTTATTTTAAAAATATTAAAACAATTAACTTAAAAAGAAAGGAATATTAGAACCTAGGAGTATTAGAACCTAGGTCAAAAAAAAAGAAATGAGAACAAGGAAGAAGTTTTTGTGGATGCATGGTTTCAGGCATCCACTGGGCATCTTGGAACGTATCCCCAGAGGATAAGGGGAGACTACTGTATTTGGCTTATCAAATTTTTTCAACACACAATTTGTATTTGTACTTAAAGTTTTCTATTAACACTAAGAGTTAGCCAAGATCCATATCCTCACCCTAAGCAAGTTGAGAACTTTGGCAGTATTTTACTTCCTTGTTCTGCTTCCTTCCTTGTCAGCCAACCTCTGTACCTCTCATATGTTGAGGCCTTCTGAGTTTTAATTCCAAATTTTCATTAAAATTTCTAAATAATCAATACTTATTTAGACTGAACTACAAAGGTTTAGTTTTTTAGTTTTTAGTTTTTTACTTCCTCACTACTTTCTTGACTCTCATCTTCTTCTTGGATTAATTTTCAGGAATACATCTTCTAGTGATTCTTTCAGAGAGGGGTGGTAAACTTTCTAAACCCTGTATGTCTGAAAAGGTTCTTATTTTGTCCTAACACTTGATGATATTTGGCTGGAGAAATAATTTTACACTCCAAATAATTTTCACTTATAATTTTAAGATAACTGTTTCCTTTTTAAAAAATTATGCTTACTGCTACCAAGGAAGGTGCAATGAATCTCACCCAGAAGCTTTCAGGATTTCCTCTTTTATTGATGTCCTGACATTTCTCCCTGATGATCTAGGACAGGGTATTTTTCCATACATCTTGCTAAACATTTTCACTCGCAGGAACTATGTCTTTTTTATTTATTCATCTTTTCCAGTTTTTAATCTTGGGAACTTTTTCCTGCATCCAGTATCCACTACCTGGAGCAATGCTGAGACGCCTTTTTTGTAGTGCCTTATTCAACATGTGTTTTGGGATATAGCTCTCTCCTTCCATCAGAACCCTTCTCTCTCTCTCTCTCTCTCTCTCTCTCTCTCTCTCTCTCTCTCTCTGTCTCTCTCTCTGCAATCCTGCATAATTCCTTGCCCAACTAGAGAACACTTTCTTGTTTTACAGTGTTATAGATTCATTTGCTCATTTTCTGTGGTTTCCAAGGATTTGGGGCAGGAGAGGAAGAATGGGGCATGCGGTCTTGATTCAGTCTTTTAATATTCATTTCATCTGTGCAGTTTCTCTTTATTTATTCATTTATTTATTTATTTTAAAGATGACCGGTAAGGGGATCTTAACCCTTGAATTGGTGTTGTCAGCACCACGCTCACCCAGGGAGCTAACCGGCCATCCCTATATGGGATCCGAACCCGTGGTCTTGGTGTTATCAGCACCACACTCTCCCGAGTGAGCCACAGGCCGGCCCCCAGTTTCTCTTTAGTGCAGATATTCTGATGACAGCAATAAAACAGATTTTTTAAAAAAGATATTTGAGTAATCAAAACACACAACATTCCTATTTTGAATGAAAGGCAAATATACAAATTCCATATTGTAGCAATGTGCTGCTCTACAAAGCCCTGTCCCACCTAAAGACAGTCTCAGCTAGGTGAGATGTGGTAGTTGCTAATTAAATGATGTGTTTGTAAGGTTAAGTGAAAGTTCAGAAAGACTCACATAAATTATCAATGTATCTATTAAAGTTTCTCCCTTGCTAAAGTAACAGATGTATCTTCTTTAGGAAAAAGAAAAAAAAAACCTTTAAAATCCCACTTAAAAAAATAAACCTATTGATGTTGGATTTGGGACAGCTTAATAATGTGAAAGACATCATTAAGTTCTTGCATGCTTGTGATCTGAGATCAAATACTTTGATTCAAATGGCAGGAAAACAGATAATCGGGAAAGTGGTTTCCAAAAACGCCATAATGACTTAGTGGCTTTCTTTTCTTTCTTGCCATTCATATGAAACATTTTGAAAATATTACTAGAGAGGACTGCATATTTTTTTTCTCTCTGGTAACTCTTATGGGAGAAAAACATAGTTAGAAGAGATGAAAGTATTATATCCGTATTAATAATTTAATGTGTGTGTGTGTGTGTATACATACATATTTTTAAAGTGACCTCAAAGCTGCAGAATGCAATCAATTCAAGTGGTCACTCTTGAACAGAGTGAAGAGTTACCATCTATGTCTTCTATCTACCTTAGCAGGTGAGCTTATAAGAGTAGCAACTAATTGAGTAGGTGGTGGTAGTTGAAGAGAAGAACGAGGCAAATACTCAATAAACTTGGCGGAGAAAACAGAACACATCAAGAATTTCACTTCCAAATTCCTAATCTGTTCTTTGTCAGCTCTTATTGTAGGTAAAAATGCTGCACATTAATTTGATTTTTGTGACAGCATTTTTCTTCCTGAAGCTGTGATTAAAAATTATTATATCAGTATTCTTTCTTAGACCAACAAAGCAACAATGGGGACTAGGTAGGAGTGGAAAAGACATCCACACAGAGAACATTATGAAGTAAACCAGCATTTTATCATCACCCAAAACACAGAAAATACTACCTCCTCTCATTGTTTTATAGTTTTATAATAATACCAGCTTCATAGCTGGGCAACCAGATGAAAGCATGAGTGAAGTGATTCTGGAGGGGTGGTCTGATATCCTAGGGGCAAAAGCCATAAGTAAACCTAAGGTGAGGTTGCTAGAATAATTAAACTGCTTTTAGAACTTAGACGAATTAATTGTATAGCAATTAGAGAGGCACAGGTGCTTTTGTCAAGCACATTATTACATGTTATTGGAACAGAAATCTGCTGACAATGCCATGGCCTAAAAGTACCAGCTTCTTAACTGTGACTAAAACCCTGGTAAATCTTCAGTCTTGAGAAGTGTCCTAAGAGCATAATTAAAACCACCTGAGTCATTTAATCTGATGGAATTTCCTCTGATGTTCTTCTGTGTCCATATTGACTTTAGCTCTTTTTTCAGGCATAAATACTCTCATTCTTTTTTTGTTTTGGGGGATGATTGATTTGGTTGTAGCCCAAAATTATCCCATATCATTAGAGATCTGTGAAAATGAAATGTCTGATCTGTTATATGTGTGTGTATATATGTATATGTATAAATATATACATATATATATATTTTGCCAGCTATGTCTCTGCCCTAGTACACTGATCTTCTAACATATGTTTGGCTTCCTCTAATATTAAGTCAATTCCTTTCTAAGCTTAATTCATGAAGGGGTTTTCCATGATTTTGTACCAAATCTCCAAGAATGTTACTAACAGAGAGCTGGATGAACTATTCATCCTTCCATGAAAGCATTTCTTTTATTCTTTTATAAACAGGCTTGGATAACAGAACAAGCTAAAAAAGGGGGGGGGGGGAGGGAACATTGTGGGAGAGGGAATAGCTGAGTATAAAGGTCATAGGTAAAAATAAACTTTATCTTTCCCTAAAACAGTAAGAGTAAGTGACATTTAAGATGTCGAGTTTTACTGGATAGAGAGAGAGACAGAGAGAAAGATACATGATAGGTAGATGGATAGATATTGGGATTTATGTGTGTATCAGAATAGTACTCCTGGAGATTAAATTTGTGATTTTATGTCTGCACTAGTGGGATGGGGCCTGGTAACACTGGGAAATCATCTGAGTCCCCAGGGGATGTGGGACTCACAGTAGAGGATGATTCATCACTGATATATGGATGGTGTTAGCTTGAAGAGATGAAGGTTTGGGGGTAAATGGGTCTCTTGTGCTTCAACATGTGGGGCCCCCTCATAGGCAGTCAAGCTCCATAGTCAGGATAGGGAGTTGGTCTTTTGTATCAGGGGTCAGAAAGAAAGAACTGATCTGCTGGTGATCCTTTATCTCCAGAAGACAGGCAAACAAGCCCTCTGTGCATTGTCAAAGCTCTGGACTCCATCAAAGCTCCTCAATCTGTGAGGGGAGTGGAGTGAACTCTTGTATATTCTAGAGGTTACAAAGAAAAGCAGCCTAACCCCTGGGGAAATCCTAGAGACTAAAAAGAGGGGCAGTGGCTGTTGGTCCTTCAAGGAGACACAGGAGCTGCCTTGGGCATAGAGTTTCAAGGGTGACAGGAACCCAAGAGGACAAGGGCCTGAGCATTGGTGCTGGGCCCGTGGAGGTCAATGGTAGGCCCTGAAGGGGTGAGTCACTCGGAGCATCAGTGTCCTTCAGAGGCTTACCTGTGGCACAGGCTGGACCTGAGAGACTTCCCTGAGGCAGCATGGAACAGGGCTGGGACAGCCACAGTAGAAATCCAGAGTTTGACAGGGAAAGATCCAATATGGGCAGCAAAGGGTCACAGTAGCAGAGGTGGCTCAGGCTGCTGGTCAGATTTCCCTCTTACTGGGTCTAAATGAGGTTCATGGGCAATGCACGGGAAGCAGAGAGCCTAAGACAGCAATATCGGCCGTCTTGCTACTCAGGCACTTAGCAGTTCAGTCAGTGTTTATTTAATTTGTTAAGATCAGAGGGACATAACTATACTGCAAATGTGTTCTGGAAAGTTTCTCACAGTTAACAGTTACATTATTGCTATTTCATATTTATTATAAAATTACATGTTATGCTAATTTTATTCATCCTCATCATAGTGTTAGAACACATACATTAAATAATAAGGACCTGGTGCTGTAATTACATGTGTTTATTGCAAAAAGTAAAACCAGGTGAGAACCAGGAAATTTCTAGAGTTTCCTTCCAACACATACTACTTTATGGATTTTGGTTCTCTGAACCTATTATTTTTTTCCAAATTGAACTTCTGATAGTGCTGTTCGTTTAGTAGGGGATATCTTAGGGACCTAGGATCCCGAAAAGGAACACAGCTCAGAACAGCAAGAAACACTAACATAAAGCCATCCACACTGGTCTATGCTACATTAACCTTAGTTCCAAATTCCTCCTTTATAAGTGTCTCAAAGATAAATTTTACCGCCTAAACAATTTTTATAGATCAAAATCATATTCCAATGAAAATCAGGTAGCAGCATCTATAAATCTGAGACTCAAGGAAAACTGCCAAAAAAAAAAATCTCAATATAATAGTAGTGTAAAGATTTTGTATTCTATAAACACTGGGGATAAAAACACAAAACTTTCTCATAGTAAAAGCTGAATAAACTAAGATGAGATATTAAGTGATTAAAGTGAACTTAAAAGGTATTTGCAACCAAAAAATTTTAATATGCATAAAAATAATTAATTTCTTAAAAAAGAATCTTTTAGCTTGTCTATAGTAAGGATCACCAGTGTTGATTTAAGTATGCTTTTGCTATTTAACAATGTGCATTTAAAATATGTCCAGTGGAATAAATGTAAATGCTATACACAGCATGGGTGATAACAATTACTTACCCTGTAGGCTGGCTCTCAAATTCTTCTGACCATTGCTCTTGAATATCCTCTGTAGAAAGATCTACATCCCGGGTGGTGGCAAAATTAAACTCACTGCCTTCATTTCCATGGAAATAAATGGAGTTCCCATCTGACTGACAGCTATGCTGTAGATAAAGAGAGCATGGGGTGGCTATTGAATTGGTTTTGTAGCTGTATCTGTCTTACTCATGTATAATTAGAATTTTTAGAAAAATCATTATATTATTCCCTCTATAATGGACGCTCAAATCAAAAGAGCATGTTACCTCCTTTTTTTTTGCCTTGTTTAATTCAATTACAATTTCTTTCTAACTTATTAAGCTATCACAAAAAAGGAGTCAAGAGAGCATTTGAGCTTTACCATCGGTATGAAACAAGAATATTTTAATTGGAATAATTTCTCATCTTTACCACAGTCCTTGTTGTGGGAATTAAGTCTGATAATGACTTGTCATATATTTTAAATTCTGTAGTTATGGGCTAAATCACAGTGACCTTTTCAATATTCCATATATTTCTGATTTGCCATTCAAGTCTTTCACAATTTGTCTGCAAATGCGATGTGAGTAGAATAGCCAGCTAATCAAAACATGGAATACAGAAAAGGTCAAAGTAAACCCAGATATGATCGTATATTCTCAGCCAGCTTTGAAGTAAAAGTTTCTGACCAGACCTGAGAAATACCTGATGTCCCCAGTGAAGATCTGGGAAATCACAAACTTTGTTATTCTCTACCTAATAAAGAGTAAAGAAAAAAATTTCTTGTGATACTTTTCTTCTTTTCTTTTCTTAACTTTTTTTTCAGCTTAAAGTGAATAGTCAAAGGCAAGATCAAACTCTGGAGATGAGAGAACTTTTTCTTGAGTATTTACTTTTAAAAATTATTAGAAGTTTGCATTAGCAGTTTTTGGTAGTAAGTCATATATAAAGAAATGCTAACAAATACATTCTCAAACATTCTTTTAAATTTTATATACTCTTTAGATAGAAATGAAGAAAAACCACTGGGCAAAAATAGCACTCAGGCCAGTGACTGTGTGTTCTGTAGGGCAGGGATCATGCCCACTTTGTTCCTTTCTGTATTTCAGGTCTTAGCACAGTGCTGATGGCCTCACGGCTTTACCCCTTTAAGCTCAATTTCTCATGCTGCAGGATGGAACAAATAATATCTATCCCCTAGAAATGTTGTTAGGAGCACAAATAATATATGAGGTGGTGTTTTCAGAAACTTATAAGTATTATAATACAATCATTATTTCTGAATATGTACTTTTTCCAAAAATATGCTATTATAGCCCATACTCTTAGCAGTAGGTAAAAGAGAAATAGGAGAGTATTTCAATCTCCTTTTAACTTTTTCTCAACAGAATAGTCATTAAAAGTCTTCAGATCAACTTAACACCTTTAGTAAAATACACAGGAATATGTCCCACAATACAATACGGTAAAAATACTGTAAACGTTCATTCATTTTCAAGGCATGCAGAACCATCAATTAGAACTTTAAAAGCCCTCCAAATTTTGGCAGATTGCCAAATATTCTCCTAAAACAGGAAAACTTAATAATGCAAGATGTCTGATGCCAATTTTCTTACAGATAAACTTGCATGGTGTAACATCATTCTATAAAGTTAAAAGTCCAAATGAAACATGCATTAAAAGTACAAAAAGAATTTCAGGAAGTTGCTCTTGATTTTAATAGCCAGCTATTTTTGTTCAGCATCTATTTAAACTCATGTCATTTATGTGCAATAACAATTAAAATCTAATCAACTTCAAAAAAACAATTCAATGTTTAACTTTGTGAGATACATGAGCTCTTGATATGATAAAAACAAGACTATTTTGGAATTCAGGACTATTTCATTTTGAGCATCACGAAAATCAGGTTTTCTCGAGCAAATGATTATAAATCACATGTGACTTTCTGAGCCATAGCTTTTGATTGACATACTGTGAGTATGTAAAAGAGAGGTATAAATTCTACAGATGACTGTAATTTTTTCCTTCTATTTCCAGCCATCCTAATCTATATTGATTATTATATTAATTATAATTAATTTTTACTTGCTTTTTTCTTTTGGCATTGATTATCAACATACACTTTATACTTCTAAGTACTAGCAGATTTCCAATTTTTAAAAAATCCCTTAAGTATAGTCCTTATGTGTTTTTCTTTGTCAGTCAAAAATATTTTCCTGCTTTGCTGCTAAATGGATTTCCTTTACTTGACAAGCAGAACACAGTGTAACTAAGTGACAAGAATTTGCCATTCAGAAAAGTATCAACAGGAAACATCAGTGCAAATTCCTCAATATAACAAGTCCTTGGCCACGATTCAGGATAGCATTTTTCTAAGGTTGCTCTCTATACTCTGCTGAAAATGTTAATGACTTCCCCTCTGTACTTGTAAAAATACTTATGATTGCCTCCACCATTGTTTTATTAGGTTTTCATCAAAGATGAACACTGAGGCATCTCTTAATATTATCTCCCTGGGGTCTAATGGCCCTGATGATTCTTTCAGGCATCTGTAGCCTTACAATTTATTTTTTGACGATATCCTTTTTTTTAGAATGAGTATATTGGGCATTTGGGCAATGCCAGCTTGCAGAGAGCTGGTGGCAGATGGAATGAAATCTGCCTGGTATGCCTTCCCTCCACATGAGCAGAGAGCCATCCATTTCCTCCATTAAGGAGTTGTCACTCAGCCCACCCAGCTGGAAGACCAATTTTGATAGCCAAGCTGGCTGGTGGCAGACAATTCAGATACAAAGTGCACTTTAAAAGGAAGCTAAAACATCATTTGTACGAAAATTGAAAATGCGCAGCTTCCACCACAGCCAATTTTTTAATGACTGTAATATTTTAAGTGATTATTTTTGCCACTTCAGATTGCTCCTTAGAGAGGAGAGGTTTTTTAATTAAAATCTAGGCAATGCAAACAGATAAGATATGAGGAGGAGAGGAAAGAAAAATAAGATGAATAAAATTAATTAAAATGGCATTGTTGGCAGAGCCATAAATTAGCCACTGTCTGGTTGGAAATAAAATATGTTGGTAGAGGAATTTCTGAATTAAAGTGAGATATGTGCTTGAGTGGTTGGAAATCGACTGACTTACAGCCTATACATCATTGTGTTCCTTAAGCCTTTTACCATGCTATAGCCATTATCATATAGAAATACATATTTCCTACATCCTGGCTCAATGGTCTTTAAAGGTACAGACTTTCATGCTATATTTTTAAAAAATGAAAATAGGAAGAGAATGATTTCTCTCATAAAGCAAAATGAATTTCTATCATTTTTCGCACATTCAGTTTCTAGGTAATTTAATGCCAGTTAAAAAACTGAAAACTTGGCTATGAACACAGTCCAGGTGCAGGAGGGCTGAAGTACATTTTCTCTAGTCGACACAATAGATTCGACCACGGTGAGTGAATTTTAGAAAGCTTAAGGACAGTTTTCTCTCATTATTTTCTGGATTTATTAAGCATTTGCATTTGAACCACTTTGTACTAAGATATATAGGGATTCAATTTATGGTATATTTTGTGACAAGTGTATAATTACTTGGGAGTAGTTATAACTCTAAAATGACAATAGTGACAGATTTGAACTGGAGTCATGAGAGGACGAATAGCAATGTAAAATTCCATAGGGCAATTGTTAACCTTGTCTTTGGGGATCAGCTTGACTTTTACAGTGTTTGAGGTTCTCAGATCTGCCTTCTCAAAGGAAGGCCAAAGATGCCAGGCACAATGTGGGAGGCTGCAAGATGATGAGGACAGAAAGGGCTGGGTTTTAGAGTAAAGCAGACCTGGCTTCAAAACTGAAAGCAGTTTGATCTTGGGGAAGCCAACTGGCATCTCTGAGCCTCTGTTTTCTCATCTGTGAAATGGGGATAATTATAAGAATTAGATAAAATACTGTAGGGAACATGCCTACCCTGAAGATTGGTGAATCTTAGGGAATCCATAAATGCGAATCCCCCCGCCCCCTTTTTTGCCCCCATCTTCATTCATTTAACAAAACTTACTTTAATAAATGTCACTATGCAAGTTATTGTGCCAGGTGTTGTGCTAGGTATAAAGATGATGAAAAATGTTACAACATTTTTAATATTCCTATAGAATAAAATAAATTTCACTTGTGTTAATTAGTGATTAAATGTGTTAGCTTCAGACAGACAAAACAAAACAAAAGGTGCATTAGGCAGGGAGGCTCACAGTTACTTTCTGAAGAATTTATCGAAATGAGTTGTTTCTGTGTTATTGCCACTCTTGTCATGGCAATCTGGCTCATTTCCATATTTCACTAATGCTATTCTACATTAATTACTATACAAATAGGCCTCATTGGGGAGAAATTGTTAGAAGCACACTACTTACATTTAACCCTTCATCCCCAAAGTACTCTTATTAGCTTAGCAAATTATATTCTGGCTCATTCTACAATATCATGTACCACCTCTTGGGGGAAACATGACAATAAGAGCAATACAATCCTAAGTGAAGAACATCCCAAGCAAAGGGAATTTAAGTAGACAGCATGCAATTAACCAAGCTGGGATCTGGCCAGAAAATCATAGTTAACGTTCTGATTCTTAATGGAAAAAGACATGGGAACATGGGCTAGCTACAAGTCTTACTGAGCTCAGGTTTATCCTCATTAGAAATCCAGTACTCAAATCCCTCAAGTTACAGACTAGATAGTTTCCAGTAGAGTGATCTGTGAAGCACATTTCTGAAAAGCAAATCTGATTTCCTCCTATTCGTCCTTTATACTCTAAGAAAATAAAATCATCAAATGGGTTGTTGAAATCTTTTTCTGAGGTGCCCAGTGGAATATTGCATGAAGACAAATCAGGCACTACAGTAGGCAGACATTGCTCTGCCAGTGGGTTATATTACTAAAAAGTAGCTTTAAAAATAAATTCTAATTTGAGTGTGATCTTCCCTTTTACCATTTGTCTTAGATTTGTTTCATTAGCCTCAACTTGTATTAAGACTTTAAATTTTTCTAACAAATTAATTTATATGTTTTCATAATTTGGACATGATGACTTTTCTCCATCGATGATTCAGCAATCTGTGACAACAGTATTAGATGACAGCAAAAGCCCAGAATAAAAGCTTCAATTCTTATTCAGGACTAGAGATTTTCTTAGTTCCACTGGGACAATGAATTTGGCAAATACATAAGGTAGAAGAGCAATAAGAAAATTAATAGATTCTCCTGTTCTGACTTAACAACCCTTAATGGGTTGTTAATTTACCTAATGGCTGTTATCTTCATTAGGGTCTTTTGGTGTTTGTTAAACTAGGAAAATTGTCCTTATTATTGGATATTTATCAACAGTAAATGTGGTAGAGGGGAAGCAGTCAAACTGAAAGTAGTAGTAGAGAGAAGATTAAGAGATGACCTTTCTAAATTCTGTAACTTAGTTACTCCAAATCCTTAGTATAAATTTGCAAAATTTAATAAATTGCTTTTTAAGCGAATTTATTTTAAATACATATGATCAAATCACAGCCTAATCTAAAGGACAAACTTTCATAATAGAATCTGTGACATTTAGCTCTGATTTACTTCTCTACACAAGTTGACATAAATGTGTAGAAGGAGTAATCTGGAATTCTTTGCTATTCGCAAAATGAACTAGGGTATTAAATAGAAAAAGATTAGCAGGTGTGGGCACAGCAATCAGACTGGGAAGGTTTCTCAAAAATAAAAAATATGTGGAACAGCATCAATCTCACAGTGATCTGCATTTAATCTGTAGGTCAATTTCAGAGTTGATAGAAGCCAGTGATTTATGCCTTAGGCTAGCTGAGCAGATATAAACATTTATTAACAGTGAGTGAGCAAAGCATTCTCTCTCTCTTTCACACATGCACACACACACACACACACACACACACAGATATCATGAATGATTCATGCTTTGAAAATAAAAATTTTGGCTGCCACCAAACATGGGAGTAAACAAACAAACAAAATTAAGCAGCTGCCTGACCAATATTCCCCTCCACGGCATATTGATCCATTCAGAAATTCTGCTTCAGGGGGTACTATCGAAGGATGAGGAAAACAGAAAACAAAAATAGAAACACCTTGCTCACAGCTCTTCCCAAATCATTTGTCCCTAGATTCTCCTCAAAGTGCTTCATTGCCCTTGCAGCAGTTCTCTTTGATGGTGAGTTATGGAAAGTGGGCAGCTTGCAGCAGCTCCAGACTGACCTCCTAAAAACTAACACAATGCTTTTCTTTGAACTTGAATTTAAGGATATTCTCAGATTGCAAGATGCGTGTTTGCGGAGTTGCAAAAAAATGACTTCAATGGACTTTTCCATATGTTTCAAGAGTGACTAAGGAAAGTTGATCACTAAGACGCATCCAAGGTCCTTACAGACACAAAATGTTCATCTACTACAGATGTAAAACTCGATGACAAGGCCTTCCTCATAGTTCTGGTACCTACAAAGCATTCATGAAATTCTATCAATACTACTTCTTTTATCATTATTATTATTATTACTATTATTTATCCTAACTCTGGTTATTATTATTATTTGCTGTTATTATCATTATTATTATTATCCAGTATCCATACAGTATCCAAGTTACTGCAAATATCATTCCTGGATATAAGAATCCTACCCAAGGTGAAATGCCGAATCTTGATACTATATGTGTTAAATGGAGGGAGCTGAAAAAATCAGATCAGATCCTTTAATCTTTGATGGTAAAACCAAGGCCATTCTCACAGTGCTGGTGTACCAAAAGTTGCCTTGAAATTAATCATTCCCCCAATTCAGGTAGGAAAATGTGCTTCTCTCTCTGAAATGTGATACAAACACCCTCAGCCACCTGACAGAGGCCCTGCCACGGGATGGTAGCTGTGGTGGCAATAGCTATTCTAGCAAATGCAGGTGATGAACTGACACAGTATATTCTGTATCTTTAGAATAGGAACAACTGGTACAAATACTTGATTTAGAATCGTATACAAAAAACAGATGTGATATTCTATAAAAGAAGGCAAAACCACCATAACCAACAATTAAGACAGGTGGTTTAATATTGAGTGGGTTTCAAGCCCTTTCTCTTGCGAGTGCATGATCTGCTTCCTCTGGGAAATTGCTAATGAGGGTAGTGCTCTGGGGAGCTGTGGGAGGTGCAGCACTATATTTATGGCATTTAAAGCCCCTCCTACTTGGTAGCGAACAAAGGACTGCTTAAAGATTCGTGGGAAATAAAACATTATGATGGTAATCAGAAGCCCAGTAAGAACGTGGTGCACCTTTTCTTCCACATGGGCAAGTTCTCTGGAAAAATAATGGAAGATGAGCCAGGCAAGGCTATGGACTTGTAAGGAGAATGGAGGAGAAACACAGATGGCTATGCAGGAAAAACATATTAATGCTGTAACCTCTTACAGCCCTCCTCAGCTGAACAACTCCAAATCAAAAAGCACAACAAATAAAAGGCCAGGTTTTACATTAAAACCTGATACTGTTGTACATCTATTTCATATGCATTACTAAAGAGCTAACAGATGGTAACGGCCGTCCACCAACTCAGGGCAGATTTAAACCGGTGACCTATAATTGCAATTCTCCAGATCATATAAACTCCTGAAGCTAATTACTCTATTTGGTCTTACATCATTCTGCTCTGCTTGAGTTAATCAAGGAGAGGATCAGATGAAATGGATTAAATATTCCTGAAGAAACTGAAAGAAATACCTAAAGAAGACAAGAGAAGCAGGTACTATGAATGACCATGACTCAGTTTTATCTTTCCCATTTGACCTGCCACCCTCAAACATTATTTTCAAGGTCAGCAGCTGGACAGTTTACATACTCACTACTCTGCATTCTCTTGTTTTATCAGCAGCAGCATGAAAGAATCATTTGTAGTTAATAATGAAAACTACTATTAATATTCCTACTACATAAATGGCATTTAAACAACTCAAATGAAAACTATTTCTTATTTTGATTGCTAAAGGTTGTACATACTGTAGGTGTATTTGGGTCCAACTTAATCAATCAATGCATGTGGTTTTGATATTACTTTAAGGACATATGAAGACGAAATAATTGTGAAGTCCATATTTTTCTTATTATTTTCTTCCTCCTCATAATTGGAGGTAGCAGCTCAATTCTTTACCTTCTATTCATTTTTCTCTATATAGACTTCCTTGTAGAGCTTATTCTCAAAGTTTTCAATGAAAAGGACACATTTATTGAGTCTTTCCTATGTGCTAGTCAAGGTTCTAAGGGTTTCACATGTGCTTTCTTATTTAATCGTGCCAACACGAGGTGCATACTATTACTGTTCCTGTTATAGATGAGGACACTGAGAGGATAAATAGCTTTCCCAAGACTACATGGCTAGTAAATGGTTCAGCCAAGATTTGAACCCAGACAGTTGAGCCCATTTTCTTTGCAGTTGTGCTATGACCAGTCCCATTCACGACATTTTCAGTGCATTTAGGTCATCACTGAATAGAAAATTCATCTTCTTCCCCCGCCCCCCACTGTCTGAAGGAAAATTTTGATTACTTTTATGTACAGAAAACTCAACAGTGTACATTTAACTCAGTTTAGTGGCAAGTTCTTTAGCCTTTGCCTTTTCCAGTTTGGCAATGTGAGCCACAGATTTTGGATGCAGAATATTGCCTCTTCAGTGACAGGAGATCTTATCGTAGCTTCATTGTAGTTGGTCCTAATAGCTTCCACCAGCTTATCCAGAGCTCATCGGTCTTCCGAGTTAACCTGTGTGAAGGCGATGGTGGTGCAGGTTTTCCTGTGGAATAGTCATCCCAGTCTGGCCTTCCTCTTGATAATGCAGTATTTAAGTCCCATCTTATGACACAGGGCAGGCAGGAAAACAACCAGCTCAATGGGATCCACATCATGTGCAATCGTTACCAGCTAAGCCTTCTTGGTCTCCACCAGGGTGGTGACAGTATTTACCCCTGCTCAAAGGACAGATGGTCTCTTAGTGGGGACATCCCTCTTGCTGGCAGCTTTCTTCTCAGCCCGAACCAACAGTCTCTGCTTTTTCTCTTGTTTTGTCTCTGGTCTGTACTTGTGGGCTAGCTTAAGCAGTTGAGTAGCTGTTTCACGGTCCAAGGCCCAGGCAAACTAGTTAATTGCAGGAGGCACTTTCAGCCATTCATAGAGGATAGTGCTTTGCCACTGCAGCCGGACCTAGCGGAGCCATTTGACAAGGCACATGAGGTCTCTTTTGGGCTTGATATCCTGTCCACTGCCAAAATTCTTAGGCCTTTTCTCAAACAGAGGATTTACCACCTTCTTGGCTTCCTGCTTCTTCATGACAGGAGGAGCTGGGGCCACCCTCTTCCCCTGGGCCTTCTTTCCTTTTGTCATCTGGGCTGCTGGAGGAGTGAAAATTCATCTTCTTTCCTTACAAACTTGATATTTTTTCTTGATATTTTCTTCAGCTTTTCATTCATTCAGTTAACACCTAATAACAATCTATCATGTGCCAAACACTGGGAATTACAAAAAGTTTGAAATAGTCCTTGAGCTTAAAGAAGTTAACATTCTGAGCAGGAAGACAGAAACATAACTACAAAGCAATGTTGTCAGTGCCAGTACAGAGATATATGTCCAATGTAACAAGAATGTAGAAATGGAATTAGGTTAGACACAGTTTTGGTTGAGGCCCCAAGAAAATAGGTGTCAACTACTCCACATGTGAAAATGAGGTGATGGAAGAACTATAAAGACTTAGCAAAAGAGGTGGCAAGTGGTTTAATCACTCACTCACACTGAGGGTACACAGGCTTGAAGTCGAAGTGGATAGGAAGCTGGAGAGAGAGAGATTTCTTTAGAGAGTTTCCGGTGACCTGTGAATCCCATCCATGCCTGTGTGGGCAAGGACAGCACACTTCTCTTCACCTCAAGCCCAGTGCTCAGGACTTTAAGGATACCACTCAGAAGGCTTGCTGTGTGTCCTGGGGTATGGACCAGTGCCTGGAGCTGCTTAGTAGGGGGCTGAGTAACAAGAAGGCTGCACTTAGAAGTAACTACTTTCCTCCTGATGATGGATTCAAGGTGAGTGATTAGCATAGACTAGACTTGGGCCCACGTATACAAGAGGCGATCTAGATTGTCTAAGATACTGCCTCAAAGGGCTCCATGGAGGGGCGAGGAGCCCTCACACAAAGACGTTGTGTTCATTAGCCAGAGGCCCAATGGCTAAGAGAGGAAGCATGTATGACCCATCTGAGAGATGCTTTGGTGAACAGCAGGTGAGAGATCCATAGCTTAGGTGAGGAGTAAGAGGGTTTCCAAAGAACCTATGAGTAGCTTTAAGAGAGAGCTTTGATCACTTGCCAGGCCCTGGGATCAATAATGCCAGCTCACAGTGATATCTGCCTCTTGACTTTTCTTCTTCCTCCAGACCCTGGGGGGTTTGGAGGTTGAAACTAGTGGAGGGATGGTGAGGAGAGAGAAGGAGCTGACCACTGTTCCCATTCCTACTGCAGAAGACCTAAGCTGGGGAGGGAGAAGCTGTGGGTGAAACTTGGTGTATGCACTATTGTAATGCACTGATGATACTTAATGTGGAACTGAGATATCTGGGAGATGAAAGTGACTGGATGGCTTGTTTGGTTTATCAGCAGTCCTGGGGCCTGCCCTAGTTTACATGAAAAGAGGGCAGGGATAAAGAAACTGTCAGAGAAAATCTGAATATTCTCTGGAAAAAGTATGGCCTGGTTTTCTGTAGCCAGTCCCCATCCCAACAAGTCCTGCTTGCTCCACCTAATGTTTGCACCAGCACAGAGAAGAGGGGGACATCAGCTATACAAACTTCAGAGACAATGGCATTTGAACAGCCTCCCTAAGGATGAAGGCGAATTACTAGTCAGAGAAAAAAGAAAGGCGAAAAACCACATGTAAGGGGGTGGGAGTATGAAATTTCGTGTTGTATTTGTGCTGCTGGAGCACAGTGGGGCAGGAGATGAGGATGAAAGTTAGGCGGGGCCAAGACTGGAGGGGGCACTGAATGAAAAACTGGAGAGTTTGGCTTGTATTCTCCAGTTCTACACAGAGAGCCATCAAAGGTCTGGAGGTAGCATAATGTGACCTGTATTAAGGAACGGTGCTGGAGTTTTTGCCAGTGGCATCCTTTTGGATGATCCTTGGCTCCAACATCCTATCAGGCACTTGGCTACATCAGACTACTGATTTTTCTTTCTTTATAATCCTGTGGGCCCTACGCTATTTCACCTCCCATATAGGTTACTGCAAATGCCTCCTGCCTCCATAAGGGAAATATTTCTATACTTATTCTTCTTTAAGTTCACTTTAGGTCAGCAATCATCACCTGAGATGGGCCAGTAACTAGAATTTTGAAAATAAAAGCAGCTGTTACAAGGCAGAATAGAGGGAAGTAAACCAGTGCTTGGGCTGAGCTTGCTAAATTCTAATGTATAAAAAATCAGTCAGTCATCCGGAGGAAGGAACATGCAGGACACATGGAACAAACCTGGAGCAAAATCAAGAAATATGAGAAAAACAAGAATCATCTAACCTGTAGCCAGCTAGTGATGGGGGGAGGGTGTGGAATGGGCTGATAATTAACAGGTGGATGCTGGGAAGGAGCACAGGACAATCAGGAAGCACGTCAGTTATAGGCACTACTTGTAAGAGCAAAGCTACGTGGCGAGCGAGAGTTCTGAAGTCACATTCCTCCATCTGAATCCTGGTCCGGCTGCTGGTGTATTTTGAAGGAGTTATTCAGCACCTCTGTGCTCCACTTTCTACATCTGAAATATGGGGCTAAAATAGCACCTTCTTTACAGACTTCTAAGGATCAAGTTATATGAGATGATAGATATATCATATATATGAACACTTATAAATATGAGCATATGTGTGTGTGTCTGGAATAGTAAATGCCCGGAAGAGAAAGTGCCAAATAAAAAGTAGCTGTTATTATTTGGCCATAGATAACCCTATCTGTGCTTGGAAATTTTTCCTTGAATAATTCTACTTTGTAATTAAGAGTACTTTCTCAGTTGCTGTTAGACTTACTCTTTGATTTAGTTAAGATGGAAACACCTCAAAAACTTTGAAAGAACATAGAAAAGATAAAAGGTTGAAGAAAGAAGCACAGCTCTCAAAACTAAAAATCCAAAAGAAAGCAATGTTTAAAACACGTCTTGTGAACAAGAGGAACATTGAGCTATGTTCTTTGTGGGTGTGTGTGGTGGCTGGCCCATGAACGGATCCAAATCCATAACCTTGCTGTTATAAGGCTGCTTCTAACCAACTGAGCTAACTAGCTTGGCCCGAGATATGCTTTCTAATAGGTTGTATTCAGTTCTTATCTCAGAGGCCACCAAGTAAAGGAACAGCATTTGACAAAGAAATTGCATACAGTTTAAATAATCAATTTTTATTTCTAGAACTCCAAATCACTTGGAAAAAGCAATTTTATCATTCTCAAATGTTTGAACCAAAAAGCAAAAGGGTGATTGTGTGAATAGATTAAAACAAGTAATTCTTAGATTTTATTATTACATTTATTTATTTGAAGTTTTAAAAAGAAACACCTGAGAAAAATTTCTACCTGACAGCCAAGGCAAAGATAATGATGTAAATCATTGCTACCATGTTTCTTTTTTCTTTTCTTAGCAAAGGTAGGTCGCTTGGCAAGTTTCAAACATGTGACTGGTAAGCTTATGAGTAGGATGAGGGACCACAAAGCAAAAGCATATTCCACACAAAGTTGTAATTTAATTAAAATCACTACTGAAGCAAAACCACACTTCATGCATTTTTATCATGGGTGGTACCAAAGGACATGCATTAAGAAACTGAATAGTTAATTAGATTAGTATAATGGCTTGTAAAATGAGGCAGAAAAAGTGCATTTATGCAATAAAGGATATTGAGAACAAATGATAAATGATCATCATGGGAAAGGATGTGAATCCCAGGCCCTGAGGTCTCCCGGGTTCATACATCTGCTTGCCAGCATTGAACAATGACAGCAGAAGTCCCTCATTTAAGCAAGTGGTAGTGGAATATGACATAGGATATCCTGACAAACATTCTTTTCTATATCCACATGAAAGGAATCCAAGGACTCTCTTTAAAGGAGCCATGGCTTTAGACTCTGTCGGAATAAGTTTCCATAAGGTCTACTGGATGTTTTCTTGTACTGATGCCAGTCTACTGATGTAATTTCATCAACTTGAGGTAAAATGACTAAGGTTTGATAAGCAAGAAGTTATTTGTGTTAGGAGAATTCCTGTACTGAGGGTTCACTAAATAATTTGCAATAATTTTTCTTGTACTCAAATAAATTATTTAAAGGAGGTAAGCATTTTAGATCTTTATATTCTACTTGCTACTTTTCCCACAATCTCACTCCCATCTGCACATTTTTTTTTGTAACAGTGAGTCACATTTTAAGAAATTCTTCAAGTTGTATTTGTATTTTGTTTTCATATTGCCTAAGTGCAATTTCTTATTCCACACACTCCCTGGGCAGGCAAGCCCATGATTTCAATTCCCATTCATTAGGTTGATAATTGCCACGTTCGGATTTTCCTCTGAGCTTCTGACCCATACATCTAACCTCTCACCAAATATTTCTTCTTGCTTGCCCCCAAGATCCTCAAGATCTATGTCTGAAGTGAATTCTCTGACTTCCTGTGAATCTGCCTCTCCTCCTGTTTCCTTTTTCAATGGATGTCACCACTGTCCCAGCTGCTGAATCTTGTCCTTGACCTCCAGCATTCCTTCATCTTCTCAGTGTCCAATCTTCTCCATTCCCTCTCCTAAAAATCTCTGAAATATATCCACGTTTTCCCATCCTCTTTCCCCTAATTGTTGCCAAAAATGATCTCCCATTGCATTACTGTAATCAGCCTTCTATTTGGTCTCTCTGTGTGCACTCTTTCCCTCTTCCTTTGGTCCTCTATCCTGAAAGGGATATTTCAAAAACCAAATCTGATTGACTCTTATTTAAGACACTTCAATGACTCTCTATCACCTTCAGGATAAAGTCCAAACACTACAGTAGCTTGCAAGACCTTCAAGGTCTCATCATTGGCTATATCTCCAGACTTATCTATCACAAGTTTCCACTTAAAACGTATTGGACAACAAGTTTGAACTTTGTCCAGGACTTTTGGATTGTTCTCTCACCTTCCAGCCTGTCTTAGTCTGGGTTGCTATAATAGAATACGACAGACTGGGCAGCTTGAACAACAAACATTTATTTCTCACAGTTCTGACTCTGGGAAGTCCAAGGCCAAGGTGCTGGAAGATTCAGTGTCTGGTAAAGGCCCATTTCCTGATTCTCCATGTGTCTTTACATGGCTGAAAGAGGGCTAGAGAGCTCTCTGGGGTCTCTTATAAGGGCACTGACCCCATTCATGAAGGGTCCGCCCTCATGGCTTAATTACTTCCCAAGGGCCCCACCTCCTGATACCATCATATGGAGGTTAAGATTTCAACATATTAATTTTGAAGTGACACAAACGTTCAGTTCCTAACAGAGCCTTTACGTATGTGATTTCCAATTCTAGAAACACTATTCCTCCTACCTGGCCAACTCCAAATTACGCAATAGTCTCTGCTTGGATTTCTGATTCTCCTGGATTGCCTTCCTAACCTCGCAAGTCTGGATTTAGTCCTGTATATTGTACTTTCTTAGTACTCTAAACTTTCCCAGAAAGTCATAACAATTAGGTTGTTTTATATTTGCATGTTGACATGTCTAACTGCCCCCACTAAACTGGCATCCACGTGATGGGAAGAAACATATCTGCCTTTTTGTGGTTATATTTTTGGGGTTCATCCCAGTACATGGCACAGTGGGTTCTCAAAAATACTTGTTAAATGAATGGATAAATAAGTGTTTTTGTACTAAAGATTTTCCATTCTTAAAAGGTAGGGTAAGATATCTAAGAATATTACCTAGTCCTTTAATAGTGGTTTTGGTAAAACAGTTATCTTTATGCAGTTTGGTTTATTGAGCTTTGGGTTTTAGAAGGGAAAAGAAGGAACAAAAGAGAGCTCAAACCTTAACTGTAGCTCCTGGGAAGAAAAGCCAGTTGCCTGTGTCCACTGGGTCAAGACCGTCTTCTAAAATGACTTGTCTGTGGGCTGAATTGATGACCAAGATGTTATCTAAGGCCCAGCAGGCTTCATACACTTCACCTACATGGAGATTTTCCTGCTTCCACTGAAACTGGATGTTTTCTCCTTTGGCGTCTTCGGGAAGGTAGAGGATGTGGATGATTGTGCTGACATTGGAAGGGGCTCTGGAACATAGGGTGAGATGGGGAGTTCAGCAATGTCCGCTTTTTTCTGTCTTATAGATACATTTTGTTTCTCAAATTGTAGTCTCATTATCTCAAAAATATTACACTCACTACAAATTAAATACAGTCCCATCACCCTTACATCTTTTAATATCTGCTGATTATGAAGATTTTCATATCGAGAGGTGACAGTTTAAATATTAAATGCCTTCAAGAGGTTGACACGTAACACAAAGAAGGCACTAAGTGTATTCAAGTAAGCCAGTAAAGAAATAATCGAAGAGAAAATGGCACACACTGCCACGGCTTGTGTAAAAAATCAAAGTGTACCCAGCACAACTTTTTGCACATGGTAAACATTCAATCTGAAATAGTTTACTCAATAATAGGAAAAAAAAAACAAAACAAAATTAAAATTATGATCTGAATGTTGATTCTGACTTGAAATATGCACCAATTAGAGGCCATTGTCTGAGATATGTTTAATAACCAGTCTTTATGTAATAACTATTTTATTTCTAGTAACCAGACACATTTTCATATGTTTAGTCTATATGAAATATGAGATTTACCATGAGAATTAAATGCTCTCATTTATAATTCCTTATAATTTCATGCAAATCAACCTTTAAAAATATGACATAATTTAATATGATTTTTATATTATACCTGTTAGAATTTAGGCCTGTCTGCTATAGAATAAAATATTTTTATTAAACATTTTATTCTACCAAAGTAGAAACCTGCTGTAGTAAAAATGATTGCTTCAGCCAAGATTAAAAGTGCAACTAAAATGCAAACTAGTGGTGCCCTGGGCTTGCTATAAATCAGTTTTGAAAGGACAAGAGAAAAGCCATATTTCTCATCACCAAGGAAGCACATATACATCCGTAGAATTGTCAGCACAGGTTATGGATTGTGTACTTTACCTTTGGAGGTGATCAATTCTCTTTTCTTTTAAAATATTGCATGATGACTATGTTTTTAACTTCAAAAAGAGTTTAAACTGATAGAGACAAAATATTTTGGTTTTAGGTAGTGATTGGAAATATGTTTACTTTGATCACCAATGGTAAGAGAAATTTGCATTAGTAAGTGTGATGATTTGGGACATAGCCTAAAATTAAGTAAGTCCCATGTAGTAAAAAAATAAATGAACTCAGCTGAATGCTATCTTTAAATGTTGTAGTTAAATATGTAGTTTTATTTTTTGTCATATCAAAAGCCTATAGCTGTTTTCCAGCAAGAAATATGTACTTAAATTTGTACTTAAATTTACATAAACTATGACATATAAGATACAAGAAAGAAAAAAAATAGATATGAGTAAAATTTCCAATACTTATGCTGCCTTGCTTAAAGGCATTTATAAAGTACATAATATAAATGTATTTTCATAATAACTACTAGAAATTAGAAAGAATACCAAAATGTTCTGTTATAAAATTGGCACAGCATGTCAGAGCTCAGCTTGTACCAAGTGTCTATAAATTATTAGATTTTGTCCTGCTACAGAGGGAGACAATCTATCAAAATCAATGAGTTAGAATCACTTCTCTCAGTTTTTCATTAGGGCACAGCTTAGACTTGTGAAGTTTTTATTTATTTATTTAAATACTACTAGAAACTGGACAAATGGTTTAGTATTAATGACTAAAAACCTAATATTTATCCTGCTTCCCTAAATAAATCACAGTTATTTTAATATCGAATTATAGTAAGGAAAATAGCTTGAGGAAAAAAGAAAACTGCCATAAAGCTGATGGAAAATACTCTCCTTAAGTTATCCTGATTTAAGAACTAAACCAATTATAACAATCACTTTATAAATGTTCAAGGTATTTTTTCTTTTTTTTTTTTTTCCTTTTTGTCATTTTTTCATGACCGGCAATGGATCGCAACCCTCAGTGTCGCACCCACACCGGACCGGGACCGGCAATGGGATTGCAACCCTCGATGTTGCACCCACACCTCGCCCAGCCAGTGAGCGGCTGGGCTGTATGTGGGATCCGAACCCTCGGCGGGAGCGCCACCGTGCTCCCCAGTGGCGCACTGTAGCAGTGCGCCACCGGGCCGGCCCAAAGGTATTTTTTCTTTTAAATATCTTATACTTGAAATTGAGCATCCCTTTTGAATTTTATTTTACAACTTAAACTGCAGAAATGGTACGCATAATTTTAGTTTTGCTAATGTAACTAAATATCTTCTATATAAATGAGTTTCTTTTTCCTCAAGCATCCTACCTCATTTTCTTATCAAGATTTTTTTATTAAAGAAAATGTAACATATGATTACAAGTCTCACCACAATTATGATAATAGAATTTTAGAACTGGCCTTAGGGAAGTTAGAAGGGAGATGACAGAACTAGAGATTAGATGCAAAAGTCCCAGTGGTCATTAACTCAATGTCATCACAGACTGGAAGGGATTTAGGTGGTCATCTGATATATTCCCAGGCCCATAAGCCAGGCAAGAGCTAGGCCACCTAGAGCGATAAGTGGTGATTTTATTTTATGGAGGATACTATCATAAAGGTTATGATTCCAAATGAACTTTTATCAAAAACAGTTTTGTTATAAGTACTAATGGCAATAGGAAGTTCTTAATGGAAAAATGACACTTTTAACAATATCTTCTTCAAGTATGGCAGGTCATAATATGTGTACCTGTGTAATTCAATGTAATTAACAACCAGAGTACTTTTAACCTGGAAGAAAAAGTCAATGGGAGAATGAAGGTAAATAGGGAGTAGAATGCTATTTACATAAGAATTTATGAAAATACTTTAAATTCTAACAAACCTAATTTTCTCAAGCTGAATCCAGTCCAATGTATTATTCTTGGCATATGACACGGTGATGCTGGGATCTGAATAACTGAAGCGGCATGAACCTGACCCTGTAAATATCAATAACAGTACATTTCAAAGTTTAAAAACAATGTGATTACATATTATCCTTCCTGATTAAATATTATAGGTAATTTTCTAAATATTTTTCTTATAATTTCCTTATTTTTCTATGTTGAAATTTCCTGTGATCTGTTCTCATAAGTATTATTTGATGATCTTAAGAACCAGAAAAAAAGGTAAAAAAAGTAAATCGCAGATTTCTTTAGAGGTACATGAACTAATAAATTAAATTATAAAATAAACAGTTCTATGCCAAGAAATATCTAAGTGTTATAGAATGACTAATAATGCTATTATGATTCTTGCAAGTTAATAACAATTAATAGTGATTGCATTAAATAGTACATAAGTCATTAAATTGAGGAATAAAAACACCATTCTCTTTTTTTTCCCTTGACTACATAAATTTTTATTGAGGTATCAGTATGTAACAGTTGAAGTAACAACTTGCATAGGTGTTTAGTAAATGAACGATTTTAAACCTAGCCATTTAATATGCCAACTGTATTTTTGGCACAAATGATTTGTCTGTTCAGTGACAAATTCTCATTGCATTTCACTATCAGCTGTCCCAGATGACTTCTTTTCTGAAATTTAAGAAAAATTTGAAAATAGAGGTCCCTTTCAAGCTTATACTTATAGATGATCACTGGTGGTGAGCAAAATTTTACATGATATTATCTTTTACTAAGATTTCAATCTGCAAATGAACCCACTTTAAAAAAAGGGATGAATTATCTTTCAGTGGTTAACACTGAGCTTAAGACTTTATATAGCCAACCTACAGAGGTTAGTGTATTCTCTCCCTTCTAAATAAGATTAAGTTAGCAGCAGTAGGACTTTAAAAAGATCTAGTAAGACCATCAGAGAAGAGCAAAAACAGTGACTCACACTGTATTTTTAATAAAATTCAAGTTTAGATCATTTTTAATGTTCTTTAAAAAATGCTGGGGCCCAGTGTGTATCTAAGAGCCTCCTAGTAGTCACATAATCCTAGCAAGAATAAGTAATCCAGGCTTTAGTTATTTAGAAACAAAGATGCTAGACATATAGCCCAGTTGCCAATTTTGAATAAGTATCTTCTCTGCCCTATGCAACTGTTTCTCTTCAAGACTTTTATTCCTATGAACAAAAATCTGAAGATATACAAAGCTTTAAGAGATATAATGTTATTAGACATATACAATGAACTTATACCCCAAGATAAAATGTATTTGTTTGACATCATAAAATGCTGGTTTGCTAAAATCAAAATTTTTTATGACTGCTTTATTAGAATCTGTATAAAACTGTTTGCTGCCAAGCAAATCATTATTATAAGTCCCAACCATCAATTTTTTCATGTCCATACTTCCATAGTTCACTTAAATATACTATTTGTAAATCTGCCGTTTTCATCTACATACAGTTTGACTAAGTCAAATAAAGAACAATTATTAAAACTTAATAAATTTTTATGTGAAGTTCTATTAACCAAAGTAATATCTTTTCTGACTCCTGTAACATAACAATTGAGGAATAAAAATACCATTCTCCTTCAGTGTATGTGTTATGTAAATGATGAGACAGTATGTGAGGAACTATTGGAAAGAAAATTCAAGTACTAGGTAGAGGAGAACTATTATAGATGTAACCGACATTATTCTACTATAGTCCAACATTCGAGATTTAAAATAGAGATGTTTTGTCCCATTGTAAACATTGAAGATTATTTCTCATTATTATTTTCAATATTAGAAATATGAACACCAAAGAAAATTTTAAAACTGATAAGAATTTGTTTTTACATGTTCAATGAATTCATATAATAAAGCATAGTATGACTGTAATTTCAAAGATCTCAGAATACCCAAAACAGCCATGAAACATTTGCTAGAAGTTTATTGTAACTGATACAGGAGAATTTTTAATACTACGTTAAAAACAAATGAACCAAAAGAAAAAGAAATAGTGCAATTTATGTTTAGCTTTCACCCATCTGCTAGAACAGCCTCAGTTTCAGCAAGTGGCATCTGTTGACAGTTTTACATTTTAATGCTCGGGGGTTCCAAGCTTTAATCAGACTCATTTATTTTATTTCAGTGGTGTTTAGCACAAAACCAGTTAGTCTGCAATTGCCAAAGCTGGCAAAGTGCTAAAAAGCCAAACAGGAGTTTTCCCAGATTTATTGTCACAGCCAAAATGTAGGTGAAAAAACATGAGAAGAAGAGGGTATTCAAAGAAAAGCTACCCAGCAACCCTGATCTCAAATGGAAACCTACCTTATGCCATTTTAATAATTGCTAAATTCTACCTTTCATAAGCAGCTGCTTAAAATAAACATCAAACTGTGTGGCTGGAAATGGAAACGAGCAGGATTACGTGGGACAAACTTCAACACAAACAAGAAAGAAGTCTGGCAGGGAATCTGTTATTTCAAAAGAAAGATCAAATTAGCCTAAAGAATTTAAGTGTTACTTATGTGCTTCCTTTATGTCTTATACACACTAAGTACTTGAAAGCAAATGTATAAGGCCAATCTCTGAAAAAGGAAAGGATAGAACAAATGATAACCAAAAATGTTACTTACATAATGCAATTTCTTGCAAATTGTTTACAAATTGAGAAGAGAGGAGGAAAGCTGATATACATCAAAATAAAAAGGTGTCCAAATATGGCCTTGATGACAAATATGACTTCTCTCCTATTTTCTTATGCTACTATCTCAGTGTTTTTAGATTCAGTTTATTATGCACCTATAAAACACAAAGACACCTGGCAGATGACTCACTTTTCCTCAGTTACTTAGTTATTAAGTTCTCTCATATCTAAAACATTAATTATATTTTTTAATCCATTTCTTCCTCATCATTGTCAAGGGATCCTCATTAGCTCTTGTCAGATCTCTACAATAGTGATTAGTTGGTTTCCTTGTCTCCTGCCTCACTTGTTGTATTAGTCCGTTTCTGTCGCTTATAACAAAATACCTGGAACTGGGTGATTTATAAGAAAATGAAATTTATTGCTTACAGTTTCTGAGGCTGGGAAGTCCAAAGTCCATCTGGTGGTGGCAACAGTGACCCAGGGGTCTCACATTGCAAGATGGTGGAAGCAGAGAGAGCAGAGAGAGAGAGATCCTCCTCTTAAAGCTCTCAGAACCACGCCCCTGACCACAATTTTTAATCCATTCCCTACTGCATGGTCCTACAATCCAATCACCTCTTCAAGGCTCCACCTTTCAATTACCATAATAGGATTTCCCATCTTCTTAACAGTCACAGTGGGGGCTAAGTTTCTAATACATAAAACTGGGGGGATACAATTCAAGTTTTGATGAGTTTTGGGGGAACACAATTCAATCCACTACACCTGTCCTCACCCAGCTACACTGTGCTCTTCCCACAAGTGAATTGAATCATGTTATCTCCCTGTTTATAATTCTTCAACAGTTCCTCAGATTCCTTCAGGATAAAGTTGCACCTCCACCCCTAGAGGGGTAAAGGTGCACCCTTCCTGAAGGTCAAATTCTACCCTGAGGAATAGAATTGGCACAGGGTTATCTTTTAAAGGGTTCCTACATTTTAAAAAAATGGCCCAAAAGGCAAAGGGACTCCAACAGAGGGGTGAACAACTGGAAGACCACGAATGGGGTTCAGGGTATGAATGCTCAGCCAGAGGAGAGGCAGTGTCCATGCTGAAGGAAGTGAGGTGGGAGGTCCAGCTGGAAGAAGCCCACCCCAAGAGAACCACTCACCTTTGGATATCTGCTTCACTCAGAGGCCAACTCCCACCAAACTATTCTTACAAATGGCACCAGCTCAATGGACAAATTGTTTCTGACTCCCACCCAGAGTGTAGCTGTATAACTGGATGAAATTTTTCTTCACATAAACCTTCCCAAATTGCACCCCTGTCATATCGATTTTGATCAGTAGAATAAGGTTTGGACTTGCCCAGACTGAAAATGGTTGATTGCCTCTGCTGGGGGTGAGGGGAGGAAAGAGTTAGTCATTGTTCACTTCTTTCTCGCGTACCCAGTGCCTATCGCCTCTCCGGACTCCCTGTAACCAGATGCTGTGGTGCAGAGTTGTCACATCCCTCAAGGCACCTCTTATGAAGTAAGAAGACTATTTTATAAGCAGATACCACCAGTAACCTCTTTATTTCCCTGCTTAAATCAAATATATTTAATTGCCAAAGCTGAAATTTAAAACCGGAAAGGAAAGACAATCCCAAATGTCAAATACAAAGTATCCTCTCATTTGCAGATTTGTTTTCCCTCCTTCAGATTACTTCCCATGTAATCCTTCACTCTGAAGTAGCTATTTTGCACGGATTTTTAAGGGATTTTTAAAGGATTGTTGAAGAAGGGAAGATACTTGAGAACAATGGTCATCAAAATATGGTCTGAGAGGCATTGATGGACTTGTATTGGTCTAAAAATTCAAGCACTTTCTTTGGTTCTTACAGGCAAATGAGGAAAAGTCCATATATTTTCATTTGTACATGGGTACAAAGTGATTATGAATTCCTAAAGTTTGGTATTAATGAACACAATTAGCAAACTTCTAGAATTTACTGACTCCAATGCAATGTTGCACATACATTACTGCCCACAGTTTTGGAGAGGACAGGGTATTTTGTGTGACAGATATCTCATCAGTGTTATTTCCAGTTGGTTTTGGTTGTCAATTCTTGATTTAAATTGACAAATAAATGGATAAATGATAAAGATAAACCTACAGCCATTTACAGCAACTGTCATTTACACTATCATTGGTTGTTTAGTCGACCCTCTAGTATATAATGATGGATATGTTTAGCAACAACATTTCTGGCCTACTACTGTATTATAGTTTGCCCTGTGGTTTAGGACATATGTGCACTGTAACATAAATATAAGCCATCTCTTCTCTACTAAAGCAGATGTCTACATAAACTAAAACTCTAAAACTATCTTGCAACAAAACAACACTTCATTTTTCATTGATGATGTCCTGATTTTGTGCCTATGAGTTTCTGCTATTTAAATAACTTGCTTTGGGGCCGGCCCGGTGGCGCACTGCTACAGTGCGCCGCTTGGGAGCACAGCGGCGCTCCCGCCGAGGGTTCGGATCCCACATACAGACCGGTTCCCGCTCACTGGCTGAGCAAGGTGCGGGCGCAACACCGAGGGTTGCAATCCCGTTGCCGGTCCCGGTCTGGTACGGGCGCAACACTGAGGGTTGCGATCCGTTGCCGGACACCAAAAAGGAAAAAATAAATAAATAAATAAATAAATAAATAAATAAATAACTTGCTTTGTATCATCAAGTTAAGTATAACAACACTGGGTTATTTTTTAAATTTCTCAGCATTTTAACATAAAATCATATGTCTAAGTTCATTTTTATTAACAATGCAATGCATATAATTAAAAAAACCAGAAACACACAGATTATAATGCCCTCATCTTTTCACCCACAAATCTACACATTCTAGGCTCTCTATCCATCTGTACGAGTGTTTTCTGCCTTCCTCCTATTATAGTGGATAAAGTATTTCTGTTCAAATCAAAAGCTAATCTTCTGATGTAGTCCAGATCCCATCTCCTCATGCTTCTGGAGATTTCTCCTCTCTTTCTGCTGCATCATAAATTTCTCCCCGTGAATTTCCAGGATAACTCCTATGATCATATAAACATCATACAAAGATACAAAGCATCTCTCATCTTAAAAAACAAAAACTTTCTTGATGTCACACTCTCACCTTCTGCTCCTTCCCATCCTATTTTTGCTCCCCCTTACAGCAAACTTCTCAAGAGGGTTGGTTGACTAGTTATCGCCTCTACTTCCTCATGTCCTATTCCCCTTTCCCCTCTCCATCCAGATATCTTCTCTCAAGCATTCCATTGAAATTGCTCCTAGTTAGTCAGTCCCCAGGTCACTGGGGAGACCATGTCACCAAATCAATGGATCACTTCCCCAAATTCAGGTTACTTGACCTCTCAGCAGAATTTGTCACAATCTGATACTTCTTGGATGCTTTCTTCTCTTGGCTTCTACCATCTTCTTGATATTTCTCCTGCTTTGTGGCCACTGCTTCTCAGTCTCCTTTAATGCCCTTTATGTCTTGCCCTCAAATTTTTTTATTATAGTAATTTTATTTTATTTTTAATTGACATGTAATAATTATATAGATTTATGGAGTACAATGTGATGCTATTATACATGTATACATTGTGGAATGATTAACTCAGGCTAATTAATATATCCATCACCCCACATACTTATCATTTCTTTGTGGTGAGAACATTTAAAGTCTACTCTTTAGTTAATGCTCTGTAATAGATCACTAGAACTTATTCCTACTGTCTAGCCAAGATTTTGTATCCTTTGAGTAACATCTCCCCTTTCCCAGTCCACTTTCCTCCCCCCCAGCCTCTGGTAACAACCATTCTGTTCTCTATTAGACTTAAATTATTTTAATGCCCTTCTCTTCTCTTATCTACACTGCCCCCTTTGGTGATCTTACCCACTTTCAAGACTTAAAATAACATCTGTACCAGATAATATCCAGGTTTATATTGCCCATGAAATTCACACCTACACATTCAACTGCCACTGGCCATCTCTAATGGACATCTCAATCTGAGTAAGTCAAAATTAGAAGAATTGGTTTTCCACCAACCAAATATTCTGTTGTGTCTTTTCATTTCAAAAGACACTACCCAAGATTGAATAAACAAACAAACCAAAAAAATCCTAAGACATTTTTATGTTTAGGAAGAAATCTAGCAAAAATTCAACCTTATAGAAATATGTTTTTCTAATTTATGAAGTGATAGATTAATGAGAAAATCTTTGATGGTAGTGCATCTTAAAATGCATCACACAGCCTTAAACAGATCTTATTTAATTTTTCTCTTATGAGGGAAGTCTACCTGATAATGAAAATGCTTGTTAGTACTATGGATGACTCTATATAATTTTTTACCTCACTTTTTACAGTGAAATTCTCTCTGATATAAGATATCTTCTAGAGAGGCAGTACATGTAGGGGTTAGGAGAGTGGACAGAAAGACTGGCTGCCAGGGTTGCAATATGGGCTTTGACACTTCTTAGCTCTATGACCTTGGGCTAGTCACTCTTTCTGTGTCCCAGTATCTGCCTTTGTCAAATGTGAACAATAATAGAAACTACTTCATAGAATCATTGTGAAGATTAAGGAATTAACACATGAAAAGTACCTAGAAAAGAGTTCTTTGCCTACACTATTTAATAAATTTTAGCTAAAATTCAATATTTTAAAATTTCATCTCATAAATTCGCTTATCCTAGAAAAAGAAGGAAATGCCTGACTGTGTTTGTTCATGGACTAAATATTAAATTTAACTACTGCTTATCAAAAAATATACAGTGTTTTTTTTTCCATATAGTTTCTTTTACTTTGGGCTATCTCTCTTCTCTTCAGTGAAAATACTATAAATTTGAAAGGAAATGAAAACTGACTGAGACCCAAATGAGTAACCTACCTGTTTGTTAGCATCACTGATGAACGTGTTAATGGGGGAGAGGAGTCAACTTGTGAAAAAAAGGAGATGCTGTGAGAGTAGGACACTAAGACAAACCAGGATAAACAGATACATTTCATAAGGTCTATACAATTGATAGAATGGAGTTGAAAATTTAATTTTGCAGTTCCTAGCAGCCAAAGAGAAAAGAAAATCTGATTAGTTAGAATTTTATTAGCAGCCGTCAAGAAAAAAAATTCCAGTAACTCAAGAGAACAATTATAGCTTCTGTGAACAGGGAGGTACTACTATAAGCATTCCTACTTTACAAGTGAGAAAACTGATGGAAAAGGGGTTATGAAATTTACTCAAGGCCTCACTTACCAACAAATGGGATTCAGAATTGAGCACACCAGATCCATGCTTCTGACCACTTCACCACCAGGTACTGCTTCAGGTGCACAAAAGACCTTTGTTTGTTTTTTTGTTTTTTAAGTAATTTTACATTTTCACAAGGCCAGAACTTATTGGGACAGGTTTCCGTGCTTCTTCTTCTACTCAGGCCCGTGACTTAAAGCCATAATGGACTTGTTCTTGATAAAGAGAGAAAAACCTAAAGGACTGAACCACCTGTAAACACCCTGATAGTCATGACCTCAGCTCTCTCTCTTTCACCATAGGAAAAGATCTCAGTGAAAGCATACCAAAAAGAAATACCATGTTTACTTGAGCATCAGTTTCTCATCACGTTCCCTGCACATTCCTTTCTTTTCCCTGTGCTTGCAGCCAACCACCCAAAACCTGTGGACCCTCCCCCTGTATATTTGTTAAATTTATACCTTTCCTTTACCTCGACCACCACCCCCTTAGACCATCTTTCACTCATATCAATGTCATAACCTCCAAACTGGGCTCTCAGAACAAGCATACAAACGGCAAACCTTCTAAAGAATTTCTTAATTCATCATTTGCTTGAAAAAAATCTATGGAAAGCCATTAAAAAAAATTTTTTTTAAATCACTGAATTCCAGAGGCTTCTGGTGAAGAAGGCAGAATAGATAGTCCCCAGTGTTACTCTCTCCTACAGCTCAACCAGTTTACAAATATTAAAAAGCAACGACAGCCAAGCTGGGATTGCTAGAGCTCAGAGGAAAAGGAAGAGAGACGTATGGAGTTCATGCAGGCAGGAGAAGCTACCAAAACATCAGTCCGTATGGCTCTTATGCTGGCTATTCCTCCCACTGGGTGAACTCTCTTACACAATTCAGGCTTCTGCTCAATGGCTACACCCTCAGAGGTCTTATAATGGCCACCTTTAATAAAATGCTACCCTCATCACTCTCTGACCCCTGGTTTATTTTCTTCATTGCACTTATTACTTCCTGACATATTCATTTGTTTGATGGTTGCCTCCTCCCACCAGAATATCAGTTTTACTAGAGCAAAGATTTTGTTTTGCAAATCCTGTCTCTAAGTGCCTTGAGAGCTGCTTGACACAGAAGAGGAGCTCAATGAATACTTGTTGAATGAATGAATGAAATAAGTCTTTCCTAGACTTAGTCAGTTAAACTCTAGGAAGACAGTCTTTTGAAAATACAACAATACTATTAATTATTATTATTACTGGCTCCTTTATAGCACCTTTTTCCAGCAGGATAGGGACATGGGCAGTTTATACTCTCACTCCACTAGCATAGAGACTGATGCTTTTCTAGGAAGAACCAGAGGAACAGCATGTTCGCATCTCTCACGCTGGCACTGAGGACCTTCTGGGCAATATCACATGGTTCTGCTAATGCTGCATTTCTGTTCCTCTATTTAATATCGTTCCCTGGTGACAAAATAAACTACAAGTATAAATTGACTACAGTTGGTTAAATAAAGATATGGCAACTACTCTGATATTTCTTGTGGGGGCTGCCTGAACTAAAACAGACAACATCACAACCATGTTTTCAGACAAAATGCATTCCCGGTTAACCCCTGGTTCACTCTTGTCACCCAGTTCCAGGACTTAGGACCACAGAGGAGGAAATTTATGAATGAAGATGAACACTCTTACTCGACAAATGAGTTGCCAGGTGTCCAGACAGGCTCCATCACTTACCCAGCATTTTGTAAGGAATTCAATTAGAGAGAGAAAACTATAAGATCTGATTCCCAATACAGTGCTCTTTCCCCTCTCCCCATTCATACCAACAGTAAAAGTTGTTTGTCAATCTGTATGAGTCATAAAGTCACATAAACATGCTGTAGAATATTCTGAAGGTTAAAAAAAAATCCATGGCTTAAACTGAATAAAAAGTATTATTTTGCATTAACGAGTATTACTTATTGGGAATCAGAAGTGGATTTACCACAAAGCTGAAGAAGCAGATGAAGCTTAAGCTTCAGTGCCCTCACTTGTATGAACACCTTCTAAGGCTCTGGGAGAAGCTCCAGCAATGTGTTCACATGACCATGTTTTATAACTCTTGCAATTGGTTAAAATCCTGTCTCCATTCTGACCACTCCCTCCCTCATGTTCCCCCTCGAGAGGCCATGGCTGTTTTTGGGATTCAGCTAAGGAGAAGCTAAGTTGGAGGTACATTTATTTTCGATTAGCATGATATGGTTATGTAGTTTACTTCTATTTTACAGCATAGTCATTATCAGCATAAAAAGAGCTTCCAGAAACTTCTACTGCCCACTGTGCTGATGCATCCAGCATCATGACTCAGGGACAATGATGACACACTGTTAATAAGTGACATCAATTCAAAGAGCAGTTAAGATTAGTCACTGCACAAAGGAAGTTAAAATGTCCTGAAATATAAATAAGATAGAGATTTTTCCAATTTGATAATGATTCTAAAAATGTAAATGATGTTACCAATAAGGAGTTGCAAAGGTAAACTATCAAAAATAAAAAACAAATTTTGATCCACCAAGTTAGAGACAGAATTACCTTTCTATTCTCTCTATAGAAAACATTACATTAAGTTCTGCTCTGATCTTCATGATTTCTTTCCGTCTGCTAACTTTGGGTTTGGATTGTTCTTGTTTTTCTAGTTCTTTAAGGTTAAGTATTAGGTTGTTCACTTGCCATCTTTCCATTCTTCTGAAGTAAGCATTTAATGCAATAAATTTCCCCCTTAGTACTGCTTTTGCTGTATCCCACAGGTTTTGGTATGATGTATTATTGTTGTTATTAGTTTCAATAAATTTTTTGATTTCCTGTTTGATTTCTTCTTGGACCCATATGTCATTAAGTAGAATGCTGTTTAATTTCCATGTGTTTGTATAGTTTCCAGAATTTCGTTTGTTATTGATTTCTAGTTTTAATCCATTGTGGTCTGAAAAAATACATGGGATAATTCCAAATTTTTTGGCATCCCTGGGATGAATCCCACTTGATCGTGGTGAATAATTTTACGTATGTGTTGCTGTATTCGCTTAGCTAGTATTTTAGAGGATTTTTGCATCTGTATTCATCAAAGATATTGGCCTGTAGTTTTCTTTTTTAGTTGTATCTTTACCTGGTTTTGGTATCAGGATGATGTTTGCTTCATAGAATGAGTTTGGGAGATCAGTGTCTGTTCCAATCTTTTGGAATAGTTTGTAAAGAATCAGTGTCAATTCCTCTTTGAATGTTTGGTAAAATTCTGCTGTGAACCCACGTGGTCCTGGGCTTTTCTTTGTTGGGAGTCTTCTGATAACAGCTTCAATCTCCTTTTTTGTTATTGGTCTGTTCATATTTTCTACACCTCTTGGCTCAGTTTTGATAGCTTGTGTGTGTTCAGAAATTTATCCATTTCCTCCAGATTTTCAAATTTGTTGGCATACAGTTGTTTATAGTAGTCTCAGATGATTCCTTGTATTTCAGATGTATCAGTTGTAATATCACCTTTTTCATTTCTAATTTTTGTTATTTGGATCTTCTCTCTTCGTTTTTTAGTTAGCCGTGCTAATGGTTTGTCAATTTTATTTATCTTTCCAAAAAACCAACCTTTTGATTTGTTGATCTTTTCTGTTGTTTTTTGGGTTTCAATTTCATTAAGTTCTGCTGTGATCTTAATGGTTTCTTTCCATCTGCTAACTTTAGGTTTAGATTGTTCTTGTTTTTCTAGTTCTTTATGCTGAAGTGTTAGGTTGTTCACTTGCCTCTTTCCATTCTTCTGAAGTAAACATTTAATGTGATAAATTTCCTCCTCACTACTGCTTTTGCAGTATCCCACAGGTTTTGGAATGATTTGTCATTATTTTCATTAGTTTCAATAAATTTTTTGATTTCCTGTTTGATTTCTTCTAGGACCCATATGTCATTAAGTAGAATGCTGTTTAATTTCCATGTGTTTGTATAGTTTCCAGGATTTCGTTTGTTATTAATTTCTAATTTTAATCCATTGTGGTCTGAAAAAATACATGGGGTAATTCCAGTTGTTTTGAATTTGTTGAGACTTGATTTGTGACCTAACATGTAATCTATCCTGGAGAAGGATCCATGTCCTGAGGAGAAGAATGAATATTCTGAGGTTGTTGGATTGAATGTTCTGTAGGTATCTGCAAAGTCCAATTGGTCTAGTATGTCATTTATATCTTGTGTTTGTCTACTGATTCTTTACCTAGATGATATTGACAGTGGGGTGTTCAGGTCCCCTGCTATTATGGTATTAGTGTCTATTTCCTTCTTTAGGTCTAAAAGACTGTAGTGTCTATTTCCTTCCTTAGGTCTAACAGAGTTTGTTTTATAAATCTGGCTGCTCTGACATTGGGTGTGTATATATTTATGATTGTTATGTATTCTTGATGGATCAATCTTTTTCTCATTATGTAGTGGCCCTCATTATCTCTTTTCATGGTTTTTAGTTTAGAGTCTATTTTATCAGATATAAGAATAGCTACTCCAGCTCGTTTTTCATTTCTGTTTGCGTGGTAAATCTTTTTCCATCCTTTCACTCTTAGTGTATGTGAGTCTTTATAGGTGAGGTGGGTCTCTTGAAGGCAGCATATAGTTGGGTCCTCCTTTGCAGCCTCTACGGAAAATGGTATGGAGGTTCCTCAAACAATTGCAGATAGCTCTATATGACCCAGCTATCCCACTACTGGGAATATACCCATAGGAATGGAAATAATCAAGTCAAAGGTATACCTGTTCTCCAGTGTTCATTGCAGCACTCTTTACAATAGCTAAGAGTTGGAACCAGCACAAATGTCCATCATCAGGTGAGTGGACACGGAAAATGTGGTATATCTACACAATGGAATACTGCTCTGGTATAAAAAAGAATGAAATACTGCCATTTGCAACAACATAGATGGACCTAGACAGAATTATATTAAGTGAAACTACTCAGGCACAGAAAGAGAAATATCACATGTTCTCACTTATTTGTGGGAGCTAAAAATAAATAAATAAATAAATACATAAACAACGGGGGGAGGGAAGAAGACACAACAATTACATTTCCTTGAAGTTGATACGACAAGCGAACAGAAAGGACATTGTTGGGACGGAGGGGGGAGAGGGTGGAAGGAGGGAGGTTTCGGTAATGGGCCACAATAATCAACCACATTGTATATAGACAAAATAAAAAAAAAAAAACTAAAAAAAAAAATGAAAACATTACAAAATTGTTGTCATATGAAGAAGCAATTTAAGAATATGCAGCCAAAAAAATGTAAGGAAGAAAGTATTATAGGGCATTACAGTTAGTTAACAGAGATGTTGTATTGTTGTATTTCTTGATTTTGTGATGTTTGTGGTATTGGCTTCTAAAATTTTGTAATTTGTTGTGATTTCCTTTCCCATTCTAAATAAAGATTTGCATTTGTACCTAATTTTGAATGTATAACTTTGTATTTTTTTCTTTAGAGAGACCCAAACCTCACCCAAATTGTATAAGCTTCAAAGTGGACTCTCAAAACCTGGACCCACCCCTGTCCCAAGCATGCACTGAATGTGAGTTTCTGTATTTCACAAGTGTCTTCAATCACAGGTCCCAGAGCACAGGAATCCAGATCACAAAGTCCATTCTCCATTTTGCTTAGCATGGCACAATCATGCAATGAATATATCTTAATATCAGGACAACAATAAAGAGAATAAGAAGTTATGATTTTTGAAATTCTTTTCTTCTCTATTACAGCAGGTTTGGCTCAATTAAAATATTCTTAGAAGGAAATGAATACATTACAAGTGGATTAGGATTGATGAAATGACTTTTAAGTAATTGTTTGTTTATACAAGAAACATGCCATTCAGTTTTAAACTGTGTTGGAGATGAACCTGAATGAAACCTACACTGGCCCTCATGAACCTCAGGAGTTTGATAAAAGGCAGAGAGAGCCTGTAACTTCCAGGCTTGCTAACAGGAGTGTTTCTGCAGGGTGCCGGCTGGGAGAATCCTAAGAGGCATAGAGTTTTTAAATCTCAAGAATATACAAGCACATTAACAACTAGTGATTATGTGCTAATCAAATGAAACCCATATTCAGTATATCAAAAATCTGTTCATTGTGCAATAATCTATTTACCATAATATACATGTATGGAGGAAATTGCAAATACTTCCTAGAGGCAGGAAGTTTCCAAAATTCACAAATAAAGTTCTTCCTTTCTTCCCATTCTGTCTGGTTGGTTGGCATAAAAATAAACAACTTAAAGAACACCTTGATTTGATATAAAATTAAAGCCATTTAAAAATAGAAATATTAGTAACTTCTACTGAAAATTGAAGAGTTATTTCCTTCCTTGGAATAATAGCTATACAGGTCCATAATCCCTTGAGGTTAGAATTACAGGATTCAAAGAACTTAATTAGTTTACAGATTTTGGAAGGGTAATATGGTGCATATACCATTTATTATGCAAAGTCTGGGGCAACATCTTATAATCAAACATATTAATATTTCTGCAGTGAAATGTGTGAAGATTCACATAAGTCACAGAAATAAAGATTATAAGTAGCCTTAAATCATTTCAAGTCAGGTCTTGTCACCAAATGAATTCAGGTCATGTCAGGCTCTGCCACCACATAAATTAAAAAAAAAAAATTTGGCTTGTGGTTTTTCTGAGTTTTTTGTAATAAGGCATTACAGATTAGGGACTGTGAGCCTACGTTTCCCATATCCCTCTCTATTTCTTTTTACTTTTATAGTAGAAGGATAAATCAGTTGGTGTTTAGTCTCTCAAGGCCTGGATAGTTTTCTTATTCGGGTATGCCCTTCTGTACTAATCCCAGGACTTTTCAAAGTAAATCAGAGCAGAACATAACTGAAGGACTGACTGTCCTCTTGGGGATCGGTAGTGGCTGCTGGGAGCAGCCTCTTTCCCCAAAGCTCTGCCATTAAAAACAAGCTGCCTTTTCAAATGCAGCACAGTGCCACAGAAAGAGAAGAGAAATGGTCTCACAGAATTTACACACGGGGAAAATCACTGCCAGAAATCATGCTTAGATAGCATATCGGGGCCCATAAATACCGAAGGCTCAAGGAGTGTCTGGACAGAACCCTGTTGAGGATTCTTGCAGCACAAGTGCTGCCACTGAATTACTCCAAACTCAGACTTCAGAGACCAGCAGGGCTCTAGGAGCTGCATGTAAACAACAGCATTTGATGTAAGAAGATCGTAAAGTTATGGAATGGATGCAATCTGGCTACTTAGAACTCTCTGCTACAAACTGGAACAAATCTTAGCAGGATCAACACATTTTCAAGATAGATAAATGGAGCACAGGACCATTAACTTGAGATGTAGTGAGTGGAAAGAGAGAAAGAGATGAATGGGGAACCTTTAGGGAAGCTTTTAAAAAACCAGACACTGTCACTCCCAGGGGACATTACATTTTACTCAAGGCTAGAACATTCAAGAAAGAGACTTGCTTTATTCTACAATGAAATGCCAAAAATATGATGAGCAATATGAAGATATTGTTATAATAAGCAGTTCTCACAATTACCTTTTTTTTTTAACCTAAGAGCAATTTTTAAGGTGAATACTATTTACTAGAGAGAAAATACCCTACTCCTAAATATCCAGAAACACAGTTAAACCTAATTTTCTGCTTTGCAATTCATTTTCTTCAAAATAATTCTGCCCTGTCTAATGTCTCTCTCAGATTTTCTTCAATATCTTTGATTCTTTTTTCTTTTTTCTTGTCTTTTTGTGTTATTTCAATCAGTCCATCTTCAAGTTCAGAGGTTTTCTCTTCAACTTCCACTATCCTGCTGGTTAAACTCTCCGTTGTGTTTTTTATTTCACTGAATAACTACTTCACTTCGGCAAGTATATGGTGCATATACCATTTATTATGCAAAGTCTGGGGCAACATCTTATAATCAAACATATTAATATTTCTGCAGTGAAATGTGTGAAGATTCACATAAGTCACAGAAATAAAGATTATAAGTAGCCTTAAATCATTTCAAGTCAGGTCTTGTCACCAAATGAATTCAGGTCATGTCAGGCTCTGCCACCACATAAATTAAAAAAAAAAAATTTGGCTTGTGGTTTTTCTGAGTTTTTTGTAATAAGGCATTACAGATTAGGGACTGTGAGCCTACGTTTCCCATATCCCTCTCTATTTCTTTTTACTTTTATAGTAGAAGGATAAATCAGTTGGTGTTTAGTCTCTCAAGGCCTGGATAGTTTTCTTATTCGGGTATGCCCTTCTGTACTAATCCCAGGACTTTTCAAAGTAAATCAGAGCAGAACATAACTGAAGGACTGACTGTCCTCTTGGGGATCGGTAGTGGCTGCTGGGAGCAGCCTCTTTCCCCAAAGCTCTGCCATTAAAAACAAGCTGCCTTTTCAAATGCAGCACAGTGCCACAGAAAGAGAAGAGAAATGGTCTCACAGAATTTACACACGGGGAAAATCACTGCCAGAAATCATGCTTAGATAGCATATCGGGGCCCATAAATACCGAAGGCTCAAGGAGTGTCTGGACAGAACCCTGTTGAGGATTCTTGCAGCACAAGTGCTGCCACTGAATTACTCCAAACTCAGACTTCAGAGACCAGCAGGGCTCTAGGAGCTGCATGTAAACAACAGCATTTGATGTAAGAAGATCGTAAAGTTATGGAATGGATGCAATCTGGCTACTTAGAACTCTCTGCTACAAACTGGAACAAATCTTAGCAGGATCAACACATTTTCAAGATAGATAAATGGAGCACAGGACCATTAACTTGAGATGTAGTGAGTGGAAAGAGAGAAAGAGATGAATGGGGAACCTTTAGGGAAGCTTTTAAAAAACCAGACACTGTCACTCCCAGGGGACATTACATTTTACTCAAGGCTAGAACATTCAAGAAAGAGACTTGCTTTATTCTACAATGAAATGCCAAAAATATGATGAGCAATATGAAGATATTGTTATAATAAGCAGTTCTCACAATTACCTTTTTTTTTTAACCTAAGAGCAATTTTTAAGGTGAATACTATTTACTAGAGAGAAAATACCCTACTCCTAAATATCCAGAAACACAGTTAAACCTAATTTTCTGCTTTGCAATTCATTTTCTTCAAAATAATTCTGCCCAGGGCCGGCCCGGTGGCGCACTGCTATAGTGCGCCGCTTGGGAAGCGTGGCGGTGCTCCCGCCGAGGGTTCGGATCCCACATACAGACCGGTTCCTGCTCACTGGCTGAGCGAGGTGTGGGAGCAACACCGAGGGCTGCAATCCCGTTGCCGGTCCCGGTCCGGTGCGGGGGCGACACTGAGGGTTGCGATCCGTTGCCAGACACAGAAAAAGACAAAAAAAAAAAAAAAATTCTGCCTGAAATAAGACCATTCTTATCCAAATGATCAATATTTTGATAGTTCTACAAACTTCCGTTAAATATTTCATTGTGGTCAGCTGATCATGTGTATTTTTTCAGTAACGACATAGAACAATGATTATATTACCCTTCGGTTTTTACTTCCTTCTTTACTGAGTCTGTCAGAAAAATCCAAAAGAATTAGCTCTCTTGGCCATGGCATCAAAATAATCTACTGTAAGTAAAGCAACATCTTGATATTAAGAACTAACTTCTGAGTAGTACCTGAAATACAACTCCCAATTTTAAGCACATAATGCTGTAATTTCCAGGATAACCAGTTTAATGTTTCTTACCTCTCATGTTTTATTCCTATTCTAGTACAAAAACCTATACTTCATGAGATTTTATGTATCTGTGCATACTGTTTTATAATGAGACATATCTATATAAGTTTGCCCCATTGATTTGTAAATTTTATTAAATATATAATGAAGTTTGTTCTCTAGCAGTGAGCTAGTTTCTTGACTGGTACTATTCAAAGCAAATTATTTTTCATTTCTCATATTATCTTACTGCACATCAATCATCCACAGAGTACTCTGGATTGCAGAGTTCAAGTCAAGGGAGGAAAATATACCTGGGAAGATGAGAATCTGGTCCTAAGTGGGCTATTTTACCAATTGCCAGATCACGGGTAAAATAAATGAACGAGGAATGGCTACATAGGGAATGCTGTTGTTGGTTGAGCCAACAGCCTCCCCCAGCTCCTGGTAGGTGTGCCCTTAGCTGTGGACTCATGTCCACATGAGTCTGACTGAGCACACAGAGAAACGGCAGCTCATGACTTATTGAAGTTCAAGGGCCTTAGCCAAAGGGGCAGCAGTTTGATTCATGGGTAAAAAAGCGAGGCAGGAAAAAATGGTTACTGTATTGGATAATGCTTTGTGGCAGCCTAGGCGGGAAGTGCCCTGGGGCTTCTTCGTCCCAAATGACAGGGATGGGAATTGTGACTGAAAGGAGTTCACAGATATTACTATAATTAAGAACAGTTCCATTCTGCATGAGAGAAACTCCTCAAGTTACTCTTGGATCTGTCAAGAGCAAATGAATTTAATTTTGGTAAAATATGGTGACAGAAGTTGAGATAAATCATTATTTTATTAACAGAAATTGTTAATTTAGAGAAATGAATATATTCAAATCTTTGGTCACCTGAATTACCAATTAAACAATTATTTCAATATGAAGATCTAGAGTTTATATCTATAACTCTGTTTTGCCCACCAAAAAATATCTCTGGGGAAATTTAGCATATTTTTAACTGAGGAAACATATTTCAAAGACAGTGTTGTAAGAGGGACCATTGTATGAAAGTAAAATTTGCATTTTAAGTATGTACTAAAACCCTAAGATTAAGAGAGGTCAAATAAAGTAGAACAATAAAATAAATAAATATCCTAAAAAATTTTCTTTGCTTACACAAAAACATTCTTCCTTTAAACTTGAAAGACCTTTTTTCAAAACTATAGAAAGAGAACCAAGTTTTAAAAGCAACTGTTCTCTACCATCTGTTTTATATTCCTTTATTTTTAAAATGAAACTATTAGTGATAATTTCTATTTTGACTGACTTATTAGTGAATAGGCTGTTGGATTTGCAAACCTTTCTTTCTGGAGAAATGTGACAGTATGTGATTTATTGTACTTAATATTTTTCCCCTTAGTCACTTCTCTGCCTGAAATTCCCAAACCTCGTTAGGGGACTTCTTCCAGTTTATGGCAGATGGACAATGACCACAGGATATAAAATGAACAGCTGTCCTCCTCCCCTTTTGTGCCTTTCTCCCTTCAAGTCCTATCCCCATTTCCTCACTTCCAAAATATCTGTATTACTTCATTGTCACTGCACCCCTATCATAAGGGAGACAGGCATCGACTCTCTCCCAATTTGTGGAATGTCATGCCATCTTCCAACCACTTTCAAGTGCTCACCCTGTGCAAGTTTCCTCCCAAGCCCACAGTAGAGAACTTTTTCCAGAGCCTTTGTCGGGGGAAACACAAGGAAGACAAATGCAAAATGTGTCAGGCTTTGCCAGGTTCCCTGCCAGGCAGTCTTCCTTTCCCCAGGGCCCACATAACCTATGCTTGAGTGCTCATGCCCCACCTATTTTCTAGGAGGACTAATCCCCACCTTGGGCAGCAAGTGCTAGGTGCCTCCTCTCCCCACCCCTAGAAACCTAGAGACTCATCCTTGTTGCTGTCTGGCTCTGACCTTGGTCCCTAGTTCTTAGAATAGCCCCTTCCTTGTTCTCCCTGCAGGGTACAATCCCCCTAACCATCATTGTGACACTGAGTCTAAGGAATGGTACCACGCCTGCTCTTGTTAGTCTCCCACCCAAATGATGAAGTCCTGCCTCTGAACTGCCCTCTTCCCTGGACTTACCAACAATCTCATTTTCACTGTCTTCTATGGTCTGCATCCCTTAATCCATGTTTACTGCCTTACTTGGTTTCTTCTCACATGAGGACTTTTTTTGCAACCACCTTTTTGGTAATAAACTTCTTGAAGACTGAGGCAGTGTCTTAGGTTTTGCTTTCTCCACAGTGGAGGTAGACACATTGTGTTATAGGAGAGTACTTCAAAAAGTTCGTAAAAAATAGAAGTAAAAGATAATACTAATATTCCCTTGAGTGTAATACACATCCTAAAGTTCCCTCTGATAGAAGAGTCCTTGATCAAGAGTTCTTGATTAACTGATAAGGAAATGGAAATTGCTGGCTCAGATTAAGTCCTAATTTTGCCCATGGATTTCACTCAGCATACTCCCCTGCCTTAGATGCCAAGACTGGGTATAGTATTGAGCACTAATGTGGAACAGCACTAAATTCCTTTCCTAATGTACAGATTTAATTCAATTCAGTTCATATTTATTTAGTTCTAGTTGTGAGCAAAATTCTGCCCTACATACAGAGAGGGACACTAGTACATTCTTTAGTCCTCAGAGAATATCTAAGCTATAAAGGGTGAAAGTGGATGTGCAGAAATGTCCAGTGTATATAAATCAAAGTAAAGTGTAGTTGGTGTCATAAAATAAATTCAGAAGAAGTGAAGGTTAGAAATATCAGGTGGGAACACTGGGATGAGTTTTTATGGAGGAGTGGTATTTGAGAGAGACCATTTGGTCTATATCAATGATCAATTTTTTCTCATCCTGTAGTTCACTGCTGTATCCTTTCTACTAGAAGAATCTCCAATAAATATTAATAGAAAATATTTATGAATGAATTACTGATATTTATTTTTAAAGCCTCATCAGGTGAATGACAAATTGAGTATTTCAAAAGAAAAAGGGCATAGTATCTACTTTCAAACTGTGTATTTTAATTCATATAATCTTTTATTTAGTTATGAGTCCTAATCATTCAAAGACACTTATAATTACCCTCAACAATATTTGCCAGAACGTCATGCTTAGTAGAATTTTACAGCATTTCAGAATGTTCCCTTTTATTACTTAAAATAAGACTTAGGACTTTGGGGTGAGGCAAATTTGAAACACAGCCATGTGCTTCATGAAGATGTTTCAGCCAACATTGGATGGTATATATGACAGTGGTCCCATAAGATTATAATACCATATTTTTACTGTACCTTTTCTATGTTTCGATACACAATACTTCCCACTGTGCTTCAATTACCTACAGTATTTAGTACAACATACTGTATAGGTTTTTAGCCTAGCAGCAATAGGCTATACCATATAGCCCAGGTGTGTAGCAGGCTATACCATCTAGGTTTGTGTAAGTGCACTCTGTGAGGTTCGCACAATGACAGAATTGTCTGAGGATGCATTTCTCAGAATGTATCCCCACTGTTAAGTGACACGTGAATGTACATATAAAGTTTATTAAAACTAATCTTTTAAAATATACATTCCCTAAAAAGGAATAGGTCAACTCTGGGATGAAGAAGCAGGATACTCTGAATCATAATCAGTTTCACATCTTTATTTACTAAATTTAGATAACATAGAAGTCTTCCATATATAGATATTTCAGTTTTTTGTGTGTTAATATAGATCTTTGAAGATCTGAAAAATCAAGTCTTAAACAAATCTTACAAATAAAACATTTATTTAGCCTTATAAAGCATATGTATTAAATTCATTTTGCCATTAAAATTTCCAAAACTTCTGCTTTTGATTTATATTTGTTTCAAGCTCGGGTCACCAGAGATTTTATTAGTCTCATACTTACAGATTTCCATGTATCAGAGGAGGTTTTCTCTATTTCATAATAAATTTCATAAGGTCTTACTAAATTACCATGGAGACTGACTCTTGAAAAAAAATGAGAATTGTATTTGAAATATATTTCAGTAAGTTCACTCAGGAAATGAGCAATATTTCACACCTAGGTATGGAGGGCTCAATTTCTCCTCCTCCTGAATTACCTGTTCTAAATGAGTTGAGAGAGAGTTTCTCTACTGAATCAAGTTCTGAGTAATTAAGATGTTTATGAATTAGCCTCAAGGGAAAAACTAACTGCTTCTCTTAGGCTGAATGAAATATAACACTTTTTACAAGTGACATTTTGAAGAAAAATAATACCAGATCTCTCCTCTTTTACAAAGTAATCTTTCAGTTCAGCTGAGTACCTCAAACTTTTGTAATTTTCCAGTTTTTATTTTTCAGAAGACACTCATAGAAATTAAGTAACTCTCATTTCAGAGGCTCTTTGCACATGTGGTACAGAAAGAACAATTCACGTCTAAAACATCTTCATATCTTAATATGTAAATATAAAGTATTTATGATTTAATGACTTTCCTCTGTCTTGAGATGATAACAACAAACAAAAAAGCAGTAAAACACAAACAACCCAAATCTTTGGGACAGTCATATGTTAAACCAAAGAAAAAAAGTACTAATTCTATAAATTATGAACAGATAATAGATTCTACTTAGTTCTACAATTGCATACAAACCAATACACAAATATACATTTCTGTCTACTTACTTCACTAAAAGCATACCTTATTGGGGATTCTTAGTTTCCTTCTGGGTCATTTTTTTTTCCATTTATTGAGGTCCTCAGATCACCTCCCCCAGACCTTTGCTTGGCATGAAAAGTCTACATCACACCATTTTAGTACCCGGCTACATACTATTACGGATGTCTCTGTAGTGGTTACTTGTCACTCTGGCAAGAAATACTTATGAGCATCTACTTATTGTGAGTTCCTGGGCTAGGGGCTGAGGATACCATAATGGACAAGGCAGATTTGTTTCCCAAGCCAAACTATGTGTTCTTCATGGCATCTATTTTTAAATGCTTTATCTTTAATCCTCATTTGGTTAAAGAATCCTATTAATCTGAAGAAAGAGCTGGGCTAAATTAAACAAGCATATTATTTTGCTCATTTTTTTTTTCCTTTTTGTCTTTTTTCGTGACCGGCAACGGATCGCAACCCTCAGTGTCGCGCCCGTACCGGACCGGGACCGGCAACGGGATCGCAACCCTCGGCGTCGCTCCCGCACCTCACTCAGCCAGTGAGCGGCCGGTCTGTATGTGGGATCCGAACCCTCGGCAGGAGTGCTGCCGCGCTTCCCAAGTGGCGCACTGTAGCAGTGCACCACCGGGCCGGCCCTTATTTTGCTCATTTTGATAAATTCTTAGAAAGTGACTCAATGCAGATTTATATCAAGGAAGTGACAAGCCCACACTTCACACAATTACCCAAATAATTCTTCTTAAGAATTAATTTCATTATATTTCTTTATTGCTCAAGAGAGAAAGAGGCCATTTTGCAGACCTCTCTTAAATAAGTTAAATAAATAACAAAATAATTTCATTTTAAATAAATTAAATGAGTCAAAGCCCCCATTTAGACCCCTATTAAATAAGTTAAAACCCTCAGCTGACACAGAGTAGCTCTCCAGATAGATACAATTTTATCTGACATTGTTCATAGTCACTCCAGTCCAGTCCTTCTGCTCTAGGAGAGAACTCATGTTCTCCTCCGATACCTTACTGTGTTCACTTTGTCTCTTCACCTGGGAAACCTTTCTCTGTATTTTCAAGTGACTCATGTAGTTGGCCTTCAGTGACTTTTCCTGTCTAAGAAGCCTCCCTGAATTGTGCCGCCCTGATGGACCTAGTTAGGCCCTGCTACCACATGGACCTGTACGTATGCCCACCCCTGTTTATAGCAATCTGGCATTCTCTAGAAGTCTCATGCTCTGTATGTATCTACTTCCTTCTAACTACACCATTAAGTGCTGCAAAAATGTCCTGTTTTTTCACTTTTTTGTTTTCCCATAGTTAAAGTTAGCTCAAGACAATGCTGGGCACATAGCAAGTATTCAGTGAGGTTTTGTTAAATGAATAGTGGATATACAAAGTACCACTAGCATTTCCCCTGGACTCAGGACCCTGCCTAAGAAAACAGAGTATGAAGGCATCTGTAAGATAATGGTTTGCAAGGGTATCATCTCAAATTTTTCCTTCTATCCTAGAGGAAATCTAAAGGGAACGGGTAAATGCCCCTAAGGCTACAACCATAAATTCCACAAGGTGAACCTAATGAATCAAGTGAGAATTGTAGCAAATTGATGCCTTAGCACAGAAAAGAATACAAGATCTTTCATTGGAATAAAGGAGTAAAAAGTTATCCTAAGGATATTTTAGCACACTTTTCAACATGATTTAGCTGTTGATAACATGATAAAGTTCAGCTTGCAGAACTGCATTTTCAGGAGGCTTTAACTTTAAATATCATTTGGTTAAGACAGCCTGTCTATTTATGTATATATGTAGTATTTGTATACACATGCACACACACATATATATAATATATACACACATAGCTTGTCTATATACACACATTATATAGATACACACAGGGTACTTCAAAAAGTTCCTGGAAAGATTCATATTATCTTTTAATTCTATTCGAATTCTTCCACAAACTTTCTGAAGTACTCTTGCATACATATATTTTTCAAAGAATTGGGCTGCAGCTGGTGAGCACACGGAGCAGGAGCCAGCAAAAGCTGCAGCTGGGCCCTTTGGATGAAGGTGCTTGGAGGTGGCAGGGGAGAAGAGGGCCTTCGTGGCTCCCAGGCCAGCAAGACCACTAATAGGTTTCCCATGGACCCACATAGGACCAAGGAGCCACAACAACTGAAGAAAAGGAGCCACTCAGAGGCCTGTGAGTCATCACAAGGGACCAGCATATGGCCCATCCCATGGGAAGTGTTTGGAGCATGGGTGGTGGTGGGGGGGGCAGGCCCACTGGGAGAACACTGGGGCACAGCAAGGACAGATGACCTGTCCCCCAATCAGTGCAGGACCACTCAGTGGAGACTGGTCAGGAATATAGAACTGCAGGGGGTGCAGTTTTCTGAAGAGACTCAGGCTCAGACCAGATTTTCTACACAACCCAGGTGTACCAGGCCTCATGAGAGCCAGAAGTACCTATAAAGTCAACCATTAAAACCTGAGCTGCACAAAAAGCCTTCCCCAGGGAATTAACAACAAAGCAGTAATTTAGCTCAACCATAGGGCTCAAGTACTGGTCCCCACAGGAAGTTTTCCCATGATAGAAGTAAGCAAAGGACAACAAATTAGTTCCAGTGCAGATTTTAATGGTAGGAACAGCAAATAATCTAACACAGAACTGAAAGAAAAAAAAAAAAATACCCACAGACCAGAGACAAAGTTTGATATTAACTAGTAAAGGTCTCACATCACCAAAGAACATCCATAAAACCTAAAAGGACCAGAAGTCCCCTGGGCTCCCAAGCCAGGGAGGGGGGAGGGCTGGGGGCCTCAGCCATGCCCCCTGACACCCGTACATCCCAGTGATGACCAACGAGCTGTCGCAGGAAGTGCCCTGGGCTCTACTGAGCCAGGGAGGTGGGGGGCCTTGGGCCTTGGCCACATCCCTCCGACACCCCCAATCACCGAGCTACTGCAAGAAATGCCTGGGCTCCTGAGCTGGTGTGGTGGGGGGTGAGGGCTTTAGCCACACTTCCCTGACATCTGCACCCAGCCCAGCAATGACCAATCCACTGCTGGAAGCCCCTGGTCTCCCCTGCAGGATTGAGGGGGCTGCCACAGGCCTCAAACCCACCCCTCTTCCTTCCTCCTTCTCCTACCCTATTTCCTTCCCTCTTCCACTCTCCCTCTCCCCCACAACTGCTCCACAACAGCATCATAGAATGTAAATAATAATAATAATAATAATAATAATAATAATAATAATAATAATAATATTAATAAAACTATCTGTTGCTTTTGTAAATAAACAAATTACAAAAATAATTTAAAAAAAAGAAAGGAAGAAAAAAAACTATTTCTGGAGAGTTCTGTCCACTATACTGTATTCACTGTACAACACCATAAACCATACAACTAATGGTTTGCTACTACATTGTTTCTCTGCCACCCTAAGTCTTCTTAGTTCTCAAGAATTTTTTACTCTCAGGATGCAGTAAGTAAATTTCCCTATGAAGTTTCTAAGCAATAAATTGTAGTTTCTTTTACTAAATATTTTCTGTTTCATTCCCAGTGACATGTTAAAATTTTACTTTTGCTTCTAAAACTGCAACCTCAAAAGATTTCTAGATGTATTTTTTAGCTATAAACTTGATATCTTTTTCTCTCTTTCTCTCTCTTCCTCTTTCCCTCCTTCCTTTCCTCCTTGTCTTCTACCTATCTATCTCTTTTTAACCCATCAATTCTATTACTCTTCCAGTCTTCTAACCCAGGATTCAAATCCATCTTTAAATAACACAAGCTGGCCTGGTGGGCTGCAGCTCGCTGGCTTGTGGGGAAACCAAGAACTCTTGCTAAGTCACATGTTTGGGTCTAGTCCTAAGACCTTTGGCCTGGTACTTGCTCTGGGTTTAGAGTGTCGAGTACCAAACACTGCACTCTCTGATTAACTTCCTTCTTGGTCCTTTTCAACAGCTCTATTATAATTGGTGCCACTGAAAGACAAGGAAATAGAGGACCTATGCCAGATTAGCAATATACTCTTCACTATTCACAAAAAAGATCTTTCTTTTTCTTTTAATGAAGGATAATTTAATTGATGCTGGATCCCTCCTCCCTTGAATAAAGTGCAAGTACTAGTAAAATTGCAAGACATATTTTAAAGTGGATTCTCTTGTGTTCTTTGATTGCGTAAAGATAATATCTGAAATTAATGTTCATCGCTCTAACAAAAAGTAAAAATAAACAAACACAGCATAAAAATAAATTTGTAACCATTATTCAGCTTATTTTTATAAATTAATATAATAATGAATCTAAACACATTTATTCTAGTTAAGAACCTCTAAATTACCTGCCATGCCATAGCTTTAAAAATTTGTTTTTGTTACCCTACAACTTTAAGAAAATGAACTTACTTTATTCTTATTATAAAAGTATTACATGTGCATTATAGAGAAGTTAGAATACACTTGCTAATAGATCATAGAAAACTCTCTCATAAAAAATCCATTATTTTTGTTTTTGCTAACACTTTTCTTATGGCCACATATGGATTTCTGAATTGTTGGTGCATTGTTTTAGGCAATAATATCAATGTGAGAAGAAAATAACCCAAACTGTAATCAGGCAGTTTCACATGATGTCCACACAAGCTGAAGCAAGGCCCATTGATGATAAAGTGACAACTAAGTGACTTGAAGAAAACTGCTCTTAAACAAAATCAACCACAGTGGGCTCTTGGCTGTAGGACACTGACTTTCAATGTGGAGTAGAAGGCAGAGGTACAAGGTGAATATGGTAGATACTGGAGCATCCTGTCCCAGGGTGTGGCTGCCACACTCCAGCAATTCTCATGCCACAGGAAGAGGCCAGGAAAGGGGGTTTCCATGATATGGGACCAGATCAATAAAGCTAGGACTCATCTAGAAGACAATATCTTTCTTTCCTTACAACATTCCCTTTGGAAATTTGTACAAGTCATTTATTAATATATATCATTGAAAATTAAAATGGAAAGTAACAGAATAGACAGCAGAACTGCAAACACTTGATCAGAAGGCACCTTATCTTACTGAATGTTTTGGATAGAAACTTTTAGCTCAAACATAACAGCACTTAAAGAAATATTGTCAGATACAATAATTTTTTCATTATCAATGTCTGAATTAAACATAGATTATTTACATCAAACACGAAGCCTTAATTGGTTTCTTTCAAGCCACCAATAGTTGTTTCTCTCACTACCAGTTAGTCAGAGCTCAGAAAATTGAATAGATTTCAACCTTGGTCTGAGCAAAACGTAACTGGTAAGGCAATTCTGTTGTAATAGAATAACTCAATGCACTCAAAATCCATATGTAAATCATTTCCAGATGTTTAGGATTATCTGTAGCATTTTTAATACCCTTCACTGCTGGAGAGAAGTGAGAACAGAACGTAGCATTTAAAAATATTTATTTCACTTTTAAAATGTTTTAAATTATTTACTGCAAAGTTAAGACTTACTCTTCTGTAAATCTAAAAGCATTTGGCACTGTCATCCTGACTGCACACTATGATTAAAATAAACATTCTCAAGTTAAATTGCTGTAATTGCTAAAAACACTTACCAATGGAAAACTGGAGTACAGAGGCTGTTGTTGTATTAAGACCTGTGGTAATCTAGAAAGAGGAACATACAAAAATAAGACAAGATAGAAAGGGAGCAGAAAGATGTTGGTGGGGAGCTGGGAAGGGGGGCGGGTGTCAAGGAGTGAAAGAGGAAAGAAAGGATCCATTAAGAGAGGTTTTAATTATCCAGTTAGTTCATTTTTACCAATACATCTGAACACAAATATATTTCCTGTTACCCTGTGGGGAACAATGCTGTGAGATCTTCACTTAGGCGTGAATAGCACATTTCTATAGGTCCTGTTGAAGACTGGTCTTAGTGGAACCTACCAGGTAATCCTGTGAGGGCATTTAACTCAGCCCCTCCCGACCCATGCCACCACCTCCCTTCTATCCTACCGCATCCACAGATCTGGGATCCTAAAGAAGGTCATAAAAAGGCTACCAAACAAAAACTTGGAAGTAAATTAAGAGCAAATGAGTGGAATAAGATTATTTTGAAACAGAAATAGAACTATAACAGCTAAAGGGTGCAAGACTGCTTTGGGGGTCATGAAAATGTTCTAAAATGAATTGTGATAATGATTACATAGCTTCGTGAATAAACTAAAAGCCTTGAATTGTACACTTTAAATTAATGAATCGTAGAATCTGTAAATTATTTCTCAATAAAACTGTTTTAGAAAAAAATAAAATTATGGACCTAGAAATATCCTTCCAACACATTTCTGCTACTTTTCCTTAGTTTCATGAAGAAGAATGCTTAAACAATTTTTCTCCTTCTGAAAGAGAAATGGTATCTTATTTAATTTTATTTTTAAAGTTTCATTTATCTATTCTTTGGAGCAGTGGCTTTGACCCATACCAGCTCAAATAAGAGGAGAATTAAGGTTCTCATTTTGTTGGGTTCCCGAGCCCCATATGCAAAAATATGGAATGCTTCATATGACTCCACCCTATAAAATAGAAAGTGTATAACTATGTTTTCAGAAGCAGTAGGCTGTCTTCTTTTGCTTCTTCCAAGTCTTAATGACATCTTTAGTCATATCCCTGCACTTTGTTAGTTGCCATGTGACAGAGTCGACAACTGCAGAAGGGTCAAGTGTCCTACAGTTCATAATTGCTATGGGAAAACAAGTGAGCAAGACCCTTGGCTCTGCCAGAATTCAGTTGAGATGTGAATAGCAAAAGATTGGATGTGTGTGAATATTAAAAGATCTACAACATGATTTGGATAGATGACTGAACACATGCTTTAAATCCATGGTTTTAAAATTCAATGAAGGGGCCGGCCCCGTGGCGCACTCGGGAGAGTGCGGCGCTGGGAGCGCAGTGACGCTCCCACCACGGGTTCGGATCCTATACAGGACTGGCCGGTGCGCTTGCTGGCTGAGCGCGGTGCGGGCGACACCACACCAAGGGTTGTGATCCCCTTACCGGTCACGAAAAAGACAAAAAAAAAAAAAAAAAAATCAATGAAGAAGCAGGAAAGGTAATACAGAGGACAAGAGAGACATTTTATAAGCTGTCCAGCTAAAAGTATCAGTGACATCTCCTAAAGTATTTAACCACAGTAAAAACCACTGGTGTCAGGAGATGACAAAGGAAATTCTCTGTATTTAATTTGAATCCCTCATTATCACAGATTATCTTCTAAACGACAACTGGCCCACCATACCCATAACTTTATTTTTGTCTCCTTATCCCCACCAGTCATCAGTGAAAACTGCGCCAATAAAATTTTCTCTAAAATAAATATTTTTTTTCCAGATCTTTTAGAGTAAACTTATTTATCCTCACATATTCCCACTTGGATAATTTGTTCTTAAAATTGAAAGAAGCATAAAACCAGTAGAGAAAATTTTTTAATTTTCACATAAATTGAATGAATGCTCTTTTCTCCTTCGGTTTTATGTAACTGAATAGATTCCCAGATGAATCATGAAACACTTCTGAAAATAGGTTCTTTGAAACAATGGTATTATATAAGTTAAAAGCACCATGGTTATTGCTACCGCTAGTGCACTGAATATAACTAGCGAGTCTCAGGTACTTATCCTGGTGGTGTAACGAACGGTGCTGGTATCACTCATGTGGTCAAGTTCCACAGCTGTGACCTCTGCTAGCAAACGACAAGTTACATGAAATACAAACTCAAATTACATGTGCTAACTGAGGGTGACCCTACACACTGACTTGTCATTGATTCTACATTTTTTCTTCACCAGGGAAGCTAAGGACTGATGAGATGGTTGACTCTCATTTCTTTACCTTTACCCATTTATTTTATTAGTAAAATTCTCAGAAATTTTACTAATAAAAGAAAGAATAGAAAAGATGAAGAGAGAAAAATAGCAAGAAGCACTGCCTCTAAAATCTATTCACCTATATTTACCATTGGGTATTATAAATTATTTATTAATCTTGAATTCAAACATGTAATTCTAGTCTGCAAAGTTATTAAGCCTTTACATCTGACATTCTGAACACAAAAGAGACTCTTAAAGGATCTGAAGAATTCATTATAGGCTCAGGTTGTTCATTCTGCACCTCCTCCTTGCAAATTTTTATTGGGTTTGATATTGTTTTAGCCCAAACTCACTCTTTTATTTTTATTTTTCTAATTGAAACATGATTGATTGTACACATCTGTAGGGTTCTGCAGTGAATATCAATACCTGTGTGCAATATGTGATGCTCAACCCAAATTCACTCTGTAACTAAAAAGCATTTCCAAATATGTGAGAAAAACTTACCAAATAATTTCTTTTTGAAAGTGGAGGGTAACATAACTCATTTCATTTTAAATTCTGAGAGCACATTTTCTCTTAAAGGAGTGGGTGAATGAATTCTCTTTGCCTTAATTTTACACTAGCAAAGTGAATAAAGTTCAGTTACGACCTGCAATTTGGAGGATTCGCTGGGTTACACAAAGCATACGTGGGCTCATAGCACAGAAGAAGTAGAAACACAAACTCGTGGTGTGCCAATCTGATGGACTTCAGCTTTTATTAAAATGAAATGGCTATTTAACTAAATTCACAAAATGGAGATGCTCTTTTTGGCATTTTAAAAGATAAAACATTAGCCCACTCAGGTTCTTTGCCTGTTGTTTTTTGTTTTACAACTTCTATAAGAATTGGATTTATTAAAAATGAGACGACATATTGTTTAAAAAGTGGTGTTTGATAGCTTACTTTCATCAGTTCTCATGCACAACATTTTGACTGGATTCAGTTTTGAAGTACCATGCAAATGTTTTAGTAACATTATGTTAGTAAACACAATGTTAACTGACAATTTAATTCCTCACTTTTCATTTGATTGACCTGTCTTCTATAACCACAGTTTGGATACAATATTTTTGCTTCTGGGACACTAAAACAGTAAAAAATGATTAAAAATTAGAAGTTGCTACTGTAAAATGTAGATGTCATCCTCATTATTCTCAATCTATTTTCATTCTATTCTTTTTCAGTCTACAGTACAAATTCATCTTAGAAAAATACTTATGATGAGAGTATAAAACTGCATACTGTTTTTGATTTCTCAGATAAAGGTAATTATTTTGAATATTTTCTTCTTTAATTGAAAGGCTAATCTCATATTAATTGCATTATACAATTCAAAACTAGCCCACTGGGCATATTAACTCTGATGCTAAATAAACTAGGATATAGTGAAACAATCTGGATTAAATATCCATGGGATCAAATAAAACTAGATGCTTCAGGTTTTATGCAGTTCAAATATGAATTTTTATAGAAAATATCTATATTCTTAATAGCCAGTAGAAACAAAAAGAATTTGCCAAGCATTTCTAGAAATATTACTGAATGAGGGCACTTTCTAAAACAGGCATTTATTCTAAGCTCAATTAACTACAGTAAAAATTTAATTTTAAGGTTTATAGATAATTAATCCAGTCACAGTACATTATTTAAAATGCACTAGCAAATCTATTTTTTCAAGAAGAACTTCACTGCCAGAGTCACATTTGACTGCAAGAATATTGTAACACCTTGTGAGACTTGAATTATGAGCACCTATTATTTTAATTTGCATCCAATTAATTCTGTTTGTGTTCTAATTTCAACAAAAACTCTTCAATTCATCAATGTTCCAAAGCTTGCATCTTTAATAAATTAAATGTATCTATTGCCATGAAAGGGGTATTCAAGTAGCATAAAACAAGAACCATGTTACAAAAATTAATTGGCTTTCACATTTTGATAACTAAATCTTCTTTTAATTGCCTATCTAGGTTTCTTTCCTCCTTTACTTTGGAAGCCAGTCTTTTGGTAACTTTTAGTTAATGATTCTAAAATACAATGTATGACATAGGGGTGAGAAATATAGCCTGTTACTAAAATCCCCATGAAAAGGAAGATGTGGGAGAAAAAGAAATAAGCGTCGAAGCCCAAGTTGAAAAGCAGAAAAGCAAAGCACATTGGGGGCAAAGGAATTGAGCCAGGATATAATATAATGATTGCTTTTATACCTTTTTTCAGGAATGTGAAATGAATGTAGTCTTCATGCCAGAAAGAAATACCAAGTAACAACAAAAGGCTCATTAGCCACGTGCTGATGGCTAGTGGTTTCATTGCTTTTCAATTTAGAATGCTCATGTTTCATTTTACGTATGATTTGGCAAGCAAGTCTAATCAGTCTAAATTATAGGAAAGTAACCTGCTCCAGAGTAATTTGGCGTAAGCCAAAATGTTTTAAAAAGTGGCTTATTCAGTATGCTCTTTGACTTAAAAAAAAAAAAAATCCATCAAAGTTCCCTCTGTGGTTAGAAACCAAAATTTAAAAATAAAGTGATAAAATTTAATATCTAACATTTTTGGCTTACAAGGAGAAAATAAGGACAATTTTAAGAGCATGACTCTATACAAGAACTTAGAAAGTCATAAATTGTTTAGACATGATATATAGGTGTGGACATATATATAACATATATAGTGTCATACCTATATCTTTAAAAAGCCATAGTGATGCACCATGTTTAATGAGGTCTATTGATGCTGCCAATTTTATTACTGAATTCTTCATTTTTATATTTGAAAATAGACCATAAAATCACCCCTCCAAATTTTGAGATATTTGTGATAGGACTCATAATATAAATAATACTTTGAGTTTTCATCTGAACTATATGAGCATAAGATAACCTTTTGTTGACATAAAGCCCAATAAACACTATAATGGAATAATGGATATAAATAGCATATACTTACCAATTCTCGCAGACCATATGGCTCACAGAAGGTGACGGCATTGCCATGCATGATTGCACCACACTGTTCTCCAGTCTCACAGTTGCTACATTCAACCCTGCGGGAACACAGAACACATTCCCAGTCTGAGAACTAAGTAGTACAAGGCGGTTTTTCTTACTTTGCTCAGGTAAGAAAAGATGTAATAGTTACTGTTATTCAGCTTAAATCACAATTTTGATGAAGGTAATGCTATTTTGTATTATGACAAGGTTAAGAAGAGCTGAAACCAGGAAGACTTGAATGTAAATCCCAATTCTTTCAGTAACTTGTAGTGGTGGGCAAGTTACTTAACTTCCCAAAGTATCAGTTTCCTCACTGTGTAATGAGGGTAACAATACTGACCTAAATCTCACATAGTTACTGTGAGGATTAAATGAGAGAGTATGTAAAACAGAGTACAGAATCTATCTCATATAAGGTACTTAATAATGGAAGATGGTATTATTATTGATAATCATACATAATATATGTTATGCCCAATGCAAGGATGTTTGCAAGTACTAAAAATAAGCAAAGTAATTCCCACTTATACAGTGAAAAACTATCTCTGAAATAAAAAGATGTTTTAAAAATTTTAAACCTTTTTCTTTTGAGTTATGGTCAGTGTAAATGATTAAAATAACTGTTGCCCCCAAAATTTACATGTATAAATACCACCATGCTCAAAATAATTAAATCAAATTATTTTAAAACTACATATTAGTATGAAATATGCACAAATTCTAATTCAAGCAAATTTTGGATACTGAGTTACTGTTAACCTTGCAAGTAATTTAACTAGCTGCTTTCTTTATTATGGTAAAATAAAGTGATTAATAAAAACTTAGAACGGGGTCTCAAAAACAAATTTATTCACATCTAGCTTGTAGAAGTTGAAGGTATATATATTCTGGATTTGACTTTGTATATTTGCGGTAACATTTACACGCTCTGCATTGTGACATATCAACCTACAATCATTACATACTTAAAAGGTAGAAAGAAAGATCTTTGTTTCCCCTGTCTGCACCTCAAATCACATGAGAGCTGTATTTCATGCAGAAAGAACATTTTCAAAGACTTTTACATTCCAGGTGCCAAACATTGTGGAAAGGGTACTATGCCCTTTGTTTTGGAGATCATTGTATTATGCCCGTTTAGCTGTTTGCTAATTTCAGAGAGAGGGAGTCAGAACTCCCATCCAAGTGGGAAGAAGACAAAAATGTGAAGAGACAAGGTAGTCTATAAAGCCAAGAGGCAGAAGCACAGTGAGTAATTAAAAACTTGGCAATAAATGTAAGTATGTTTCTTGTATGAGTATGTTTACTGCATGGAGATAATGATTGATATTATCCTAATCTTTTGAGCTGTGTTCCACACACTGAGACCAACAATTTCAAGAATCTTTCATTTTTAGATAAAAAAACAAAAGAATTTTTGATATGGAATTTAAAATGTTAGTATTTCATAGCATCACAAATCTTACTAGCAGATTTAAATCTCCTCTTGATTACTGTGAAGGATGATTCTAATAAAATGCCCTTGACCTTGGAAGAGACATAGTAATAGCTTCACAAGGATAACAATCCTGTCTCTTGTTCATCATTTATAGCATGTTTATTTATGGTATGTTGCATTCTATAAATATTTGTTGAATGAATAAATGAATATAAGACAACTTTGTTAATACAACTATTATTAAGGTTTGAGGTCTAAAGAACTTAGAATAGTGCTTGGCACATAGTAAGCATGATATAGGTGTTAGCTGTTATTATGATGATGAATTTCTCATGGATTTCCACCATTTTCATCTGCTCCAGAACTGGTATGTTAGGTTTTATTTCTTCCCACATAGAACCTATTATGTGAACTTTTTACTACTATTTTTCTAATTCTTTAAGCTGTGATAAAAGTACAGAGAAGTAGCAAAAAGATTACAGTGTGCTTCTTACTTTAGTGATAGATGAGAATTATTCAGACTCCAAGTCATTGTGAAATGGCTTGAAAGAAACATCAACTTTGACAGGAAAACAATTAAAAATGTTTAAACCTCCCAATGGCTATCTGCCATTTGCCTCCAGAGCCTCTAATCTAAAAGTGTCACTGTTGATGTGAAATCTGAGGCCTGCTGTATGAATTTCTACAGCAATCATTCTATCTATAAATATTGATCAGCAGTACCCAAATTAATACATCAGAAAAACAATATCTACATAAAATATATGTAATATCTATATAAAATATACAAGTATGTATATAAAATATTTGTATTACAGGTCCCCTCCTCCCATAGTTTTGATTAAATAGGATTTAGGTGGAACCTGCATATCTGTATATTGTTTAAAGGTGATTCTGATGCAGATGTCCTAGAGCCTGGAATTAGAGAACCAGTGAATAGATAATAGAGGCTTGATGCGTTTGGAGAATCACATTATTTTGTAGAATAACAGGGGTTCAAGAAACAACAAACACAAGAAAAAACAAACAAATATGGTTCTTCTCCCCATTTGGCTCAATAACCCCTCCAGACTTTCTTCTTCATTGTGCTTTTTATCTCCATAAATTTAAAATAAAATTTAAAAAGGCATTAGTACTCTGTTGAAAAAACTTAAAGATTATAATTATCAGACATTACCCACTAGGTTGCTGCTACTTGGAGGAACAATGGCTTCACCAAGGACTGAGGGGACAAATCTGCCAGCTTCCTGCCAAGGTCTTTTAAATGTCCTTTGCTTGAATTTCTCACAGTCTGACTGGTTTGTCAACATAATTTATTTTAATTTACTCTGAATGTCCATCCCTCTAGGTGGTCCAATCCAACCCTCTCTTAGCTGCCAGTGGTGTTATTGATTCATTCATCATTTATTAATACATTCTTGTACTTAACAAACTTATGTCAAAGACCTACAGACACTGTGCTAAGCTTTAGTGGTACAAAGACCAATAAAGCACTTTCATTTTCTTCCAGGAGCTTACATTCCAGATGGAAAGGCAGAGAAGTAAACAATCACAATAGAGGGTACCAATGCAATGACAGCTATTTATTACATTCTGTTATTGCCAGCCAGATATTCTAATGCCCATCTAAATGTCTCAACCTCTCTCTATGACAGTTATCAGTGTCCTCATTTTACTAATAAGGAAATTGAGCTTCAGAGGGATTAAGCATTTGCTCAAGGTCATACAGCTGTGAAGTTAGAAGAGCTGCAATTTGGACCCAGAGATTGCTAATTCCAACACCCATGACATTTTTCATTGCTCCTTGCTCCTTATAGCAGGACTATGCACTAGTTATGATGGTACTTAACCTAGACTGGGGAGGTAAGGGAAATCTTCCAAAGGTGGTGTCCCCAGAACTGGTTCTGAATGAGGAATAGGAGTTACCGAAGCAAGGAAGAAAGTTGAATATGTGATAGGGCACAGAGAATGCAGAAATTATGATACACAAGCTGAACTGTTAGTTCAGTGGGTCAGTATGGCTGGAACCATACTGGTGCATGCAGAAGGATGACAAAGGATGGGGCTAGAAACTGGGAATCAGTTCACAGAAGGCTTTTTTTTTTTTTGTCTTTTGTCTTTTTCCGTGTCCGGCAACGGATCGCAACCCTCAGTGTTGTCCCCGTACCGGACCGGGGACCAGCAATGGGATCGCAACCCTCGGCGTTGCTCCCGCGCCTCGCTCAGCCAGTGAGCGGGAACCGGTCTGTATGTGGGATCCGAACCCTCGGGCGGGAGCGCCGCCGCGCTTCCCAAGTGGCGCACTATCCAGTGCGCCACTGGGCCGGCCCCCACAGAAGGCTTTTTGAGGTGCTCTATAATGCCTCAATTAATTAATATAAGACCCTCTCCCTCTATTTTTATCCCCATTTAGAACATCATTAAACTGAGATTTAATGATATTATTGTCTAAGGTTACATAGCCAGTAAATTATAGATATGGGATTCAAACTCCTGTTATTCTGTTTCCAAAGTCATACTGCAAATCCAACTAAAAATTAGTCTAGCAGATGATGGATTGGAGGTAGAAAAGATTGGGGGCTATTGATGTAACCCAAGTAAGATACAATAGTGACTTGAAATAAGGTGAGATGAAGAAAAGGTGACACACTCTAGAGTACTACTGCTCAATAAAAATGTAATGTGAGCCACATACATAATTTTCAACTTTCTAATGGCCACATTAAAAATAGAAACAGATAAATTAATTGTAGTAATGTTTTACTTAACTCAATATGTTCAAATTATCTTTTCACATGTAATTAATATAAAATTATTAATAGCATAGTTTATATTCTTTTTTCATACGAAGTCTTCAAACTGTGGGGTGTATTCTACACTTATAGCACATCTCAATTCAGACCAGCCACATTTCAAGAGCTCAACAGCCACACGTGACTAGTATCTACCATATTGGACAGCATGACTCCAGAGAACTACAGGACTTGGAAACTGATGGCTTTCTGGTTATGTTGACAATTGGAGACAAATAGCTGAACTTTCAGAACTTCAGAGAAAGAGGATTGTTTAGGATGTGGTTGAAATTACGGGAGTGCACATTTTTAGGGGTCAAGGAGAGGGGAGGGTATACAAAGTAAGAAGAAAAGAGGTCCAAGAATGGGTCCCTGGGTAACAATCAAATTGCCCTTAGTCTGGTTTCTGAAAAGCTCTAACCATCATCACGACCCTTCAGTGTGTATCAACTCAAGCCATACCCACTTACTTTTCCAAGATTACTGGCAGTGGGGTTTATTTCTATTCATATTCCTAACCAACCTGTGCTGCCCATCAAAGTGACTTTCCTGATAGTGAATCTATAACATGACCTTCCTAATTTTTTTACATCATTAAAGTTAAGCATTGTACAACTACACATATGAAGACTATTATAATAAAGGGAAAGATAAATCCTCATTTCGTCATGAACACAATGATCCTGATGGAGACCAGACAAAACAGTACAAAGAGCAACTGGTGCTCATGGCTTCCCAGAAGAGAAGAGTGATCCATGTCGGAAAGGTAAGGTGAATTTTAAAAACCTACAGATGTAAATAAACATACAAATTCCAAGAAAAGTGTCTCCTGGTTTACCCCAGAATTTAAAACAATACTTCAGTGCCTAAGTGCTCTTTCAGTCCTATCCTCCTCACTTTCTCAGAATGCCCCTATGTTGAACAACTTAACTTGGTTGAATGGAGTTAGGTTTTTAACCCCAAAGGGGGTTTCCTGTGAAACTCCCTAGTAATCTAAAATTCTACTCTTCCTTTATGGAAAAGGTTTATGAGCTCAAGAACTTGGGTTCAATTTGCTGGATGATGAGTGGTCTAATTTTCTTTAGACTCAGAGCAAAAACAAAACAAAATAAAAAATGCTGCTGTTTGTTGCTGACATTGAAATCTGTGGCTTCACAATTAATTTCTTCTCTTTTCTCATCCTCTAAGGAAAAAGATGGGCTTTGTAAAGTGAGGTAACATATTCTTCAGAGATTAGTAGAAAGAAGGAAATTTTAAATAATTCCAGTTAAACAGACTTTTTGTTTTTCAGTTTAAAAAGGAATGTGACCTCCCAGGCTAAGAATTAGAAATGAATTGCATCTCTGCCTCATAGTAAGAGCAATGCCGAATGTTTCTCTAATCTAAGAAAACCTCCCCCTTTTCTTCTATTTTCCAATATAAAAAACAGAATCTAAAAATCTGACAAACACATGGCATATCATATAAATTGCCCACCTCTAAATATATTCTGCCATGAACAATATGATTAAAAGACATTTTAAGGGAAAACGCTAGCAACCCTCAAAGACCACGAAAGCCTGAATTTATTAAACCCTCTCTGAACCTATTTATCACATGATTAGTTTCCGCATGAAGCTTATCTATTACTCAAGTTCACAGATCATCAAGTTAGAGGGGACCTGAAATATCACTGCCTCTCAACACCCCCTCATTTTACAGATGATGAAACTGGACTAGAATTCAGATTCCATGACTCCTAGTCCAATATTCTTCCCAATCCACCCGAATGTCCCCAGTAAAAGAACTCCCGTTCTATCAAAACGTGCATTTCAAAGAATGTTTTTCTTTTTTTACTGTCAAAGTTTATCTTGAAAATCTACAATGATTTTTCTTAAAAATTGTTTTTTCATTTATAGGATAAAAGGACTTTGTTTTGCTAATAAAAATGTACAAAAATAAGAGAAATGATGTGGACTTCATAGAAAACATTAAGAGTGAATTCGCTGGATGAGGTAAACATAAGAATCAGATTCAATACTCCTTTGGCTATATACATCCTTAGATAATTCATCACAAACTATTTTATATGTACACTATTTTTTTTGTTTTTGTTTTTACTAACAAAAACATAAAAGAATCAATAAATTTAAAGGCTGGTACTTGCTGACTAACAAAACTAGAGTCAAACCATAAACATAAAAGAAAAGAAATGCTTTGAATTAAGGTTTTGTTTTTCACTGTAACAAGCTCCTTGGCAGTTTGCAAGCTTGTTATTTTGGTGTCATTTCTCTATTTTTTTTTTTTAATTATTCAGGTAGATGTTTTTGTCTTGGGACAAAGAGTTATATGTGATGTGCATTTGAGCAGTAGAGAGTACACTTCTGAAGGTATAATTAAGCTTTTTATCCTGATTTTAAAATTATCAGCCATGAAAATATGCCCAACCACCAACTCAGTAGGCACAGAGGAACCTGAAGTGACATATCTCTGGAGTCTGGGGTCCCCACATACTTCAGTGACTCAGAAAAGCTTTCAGGATGCAGGAAAGAGGAGGATTAATGAGAAAATTATGGTCCTTTGCACAACTGGAGATTTATGAATGGTTGGTGGTGACATCATCCTGGTAACAATAAATAAATAATTGAAATATTATTTTCTCAAGAGCAGTCTAATGACATGACTCATTCTTCTTTTTAGATCAGAGTGAAATCATGCAGTCTTTAATCAGGCACTCTGCTGAAACAAGTTAATCACTTGGAAACTCACTGACAACCAGTTATCATCAAATTCTCATTTGAGATACATGCCATTTGTCCCCAAGACAGAGGACATCATATTATCTATTCATAATTTATTGCCTCTGAAGGGGTCAGTGTCTGATGCTCAGCCCACAAGAAGCAATCAGGCATTCTATGAGCCTGCATTTCTGAGCCATATTTATCAGCATTTCTGAATGGAGATATTTAAATACTTTTAACAACATTCATTCTAATAAAAAGTTCTTTAAAAATGGGGTGGGGGGGGGAAGAAAAATTTCTTGTAATTTCCTAACCTAAGGATAATGTGTCTCTGCCTCCAGGTACAGATCACAGTGTGTGTGCTGACAAAATTTGACATGTGAGCTTACATAGTGGGGCCAGATGAAGGACTGGTGAATCCACCAAAGTAAACGAGACTCCGCAGGCCATTTTGTAGCTGGGCAGCCAGCAGACTTCTTCAGAGATGCCAGAGCTCCTTGTACCTCCCATTCAAACCTCAACAACCAGAAAACCCAACTTTTGACCATATTTTATAATAAAGAGATTATGTTATACAATAAAGAGGGCATGACTATTTATTTGTAAGCAGTTTACGTGATCATTTTCAAAAAGTGAAAGATCAAGCTTTTAAAAAAATATATTTCAAAAAATCCTGTTCTCTTTGTAAATGTAGAAACAGCAAGGAAAGTTCACCTTATAAAACTGAGAATAATATCACCTTCAACTATGTCTTGCCTTTTTCCTAAGGAGCTAACACATGCTTTAAACGTGAAAATGACAGCCTCCATTTATAGCTCATTCTTTCTCATTACTTCTCACTGAGGAAGGTACGAACACTGTTCTTATTTCACTAGGGAGTTTTAAAATTTACTCTTCTTCGTTAACAGGTACAAGGATAAATGTTATTTGGATAAAAATCACCCCCGTAAAATCCTACTACTGCACACAATATTCTGACCACCTACTATGGTGATTCCGCTACATGCTGCTTAAAGAAATATTTTCTCACTTGTTTCAACTGTACTTGACATTTAATTCCATTGAGTGAGCTCTTGTTTCTGTCATCTAAAACAGAGATGAAAGAAGAAAGTAATAAGCCTCCAGATTCACACCTTATTTTATTAGTGGGACACCTCCTGGTTAACCTTTCTATTGTAGATGAAGCTTCCCCCAGAGCAATTACATCATGGTAAGAAAAGAGAAAGGAAGTTGGAGGAGAGTTTTGTAATGAGAGAAAAGAGTTATTAACAAAAGAGAAGAGAAAGTAAGAAATAGTGGAAAGAGGTGAAGAAATCAAGAGGGAGGAAATCGGAGAAAAAGCAGGGAAAACTGCATATAAGATTAGAATACTAGACTATTAAATTCCAAAAATCAAATTATAATTCCACAACACCAAATACATCGATATACTAGAGATTCTGTCTAGGGTACATCATGAGAGAAAACATTTATTTTGCCTGACGTTTCTCATCTATTCATAATACCCCATAGTCATTTGCTCTTGAAAAAATGTAAAGCTTATGCTCCCCTTCCACCAGCACCGTCTGCCAGCCTTACTGCCCACGGGCCTGCTGGACATTGAGCAAAGTGGATATCCTTTTATACAATTTCTTTGTTATTCGTTCATGAGTCTTATTTCTTTCTGATTTACCTGGAAACTCCACTTCATCATGGTTCTCACACTTGGCTCCTCAATGGTGGAGTCCCCTTTATTTTTGTTATTTAGGGTGGTGGCTCTAAGACACTAATAAACTACAAAGTGGTTTTACTGCTCGCTGGACTTTTTTTTCTTTTATGGGCTAAGCCATCACTGAACAAATCTCCAGCTAGAATAACTCACACCCCCACCCTAAAATTTCAGTATTTTTATATTCTTTGTTCAGACAGAGACAATTATTTTTCTCAGAAGAAATAAACTCTAATAAGCTAAATCACCAATCTTTTTGCTCCATTTCATTTTTTTTTAATTTTTATTTTTATTAGCATATTCATTGTCACAAATCCTACTTATTGTTTGTGCCCCTTATCCAATCTATCCCCTCCCGCCTCCTCCTTTCCCTCCCCCTCCCCCTCTAATAACCATAGATTTGTTCTCTCCATCTGATAGATTAACTGTGCCTCTGTTGGTTTGTTGCCTAGATGGTCCTTCCAGTACTGAGACAGGCATGATCAAGTCCTCCCCTATTATCGTAAATCAGATGCTTCTTCTATTACTCTGGAGCGTGCTTTGTGGAGAGAGAGGACCTCTTCTTTTTTTTGGTTTCCGCTGGTGCCTCTCTTTGTGTCAATGCAGTTGAGAGTCTGGCATGCCATCTGCATGGTGCTGTGACTGCTGCTATAGAGACTAGCCGCTTTTGTGGCAGCCATGGCAATTGTGGTGGCTAAGGTGGGCTACCCGCATGAAAATGGTGTTTTTGGTGTGCTGTTTACCCGGTTGTGGTTGGGTTCAGCTTCTCCTGGCTCCATGCCTCAGGGCACCAGCAGGGGCCCAGGGCAGTGGCAGCAGCTTGCCTAGTGTGGCTAGTTAGCTTGCCTAGTTGTGGCTCCTCATTGCAGCATGGGAGACCAGGGGACTTTCAGTGGCAGCTGGGTCATCGCTTGACTAGATGCAGATGTTAGGGAGGAGTGGCTGAGGCCCTCGCCTTGGCCCACCACCTCCCCATCTCTGGACCCAGGGTTCTTCCTGCAGCGGCTCAGCGGTCGTTGCTGGACTGGTTGTGGATGGATGACAGGGGGCTATGGCTGAAGGTGTCAGCCCCCAACCGCCCCAGATTGGGAGCCCAGGGCATTTCCTGTGGCTGCTCAGTGGTCATTGCTGGGCTGGTTGTAGATGTCAGGGGGACATGGCTGAGGCCCTCAGCCCTCTCCCCACTCCCTGGCTTGGGAACCTGGGGTCTTCTGGTCCTTTTAGGTTTTACAGGTGTTCTTTGGTGGTGTTAGACCTTTACTAGTTAATATCAAACTTTGCCTCTGATCTGTGGGTATTTTTTTTTTCAGTTATGTGTTAGATTATTCACTGTTCCCACCACTTAAACTCTGTGCTGGAACTAATTTGTTGTCCTTTGCTGACTTCTAAAATTGAGGAACTTCCTGTGGGGACCAGCACTTGAGCACTGTAGTTGAGCTAAATTGCTTCATTGCTGCTGATTCCCTGGGGAAGGCTTTTTGTGAAGCTCAGGTTTTAATTGTTGACCTTGTATGTACTTTCGGGTCTCATAAGGTCTGATACACCTGAGTCATGTGGAAACTCTGGTCTGGGCCTGAGTCTTTTCAGCAAAATGCACCCTCTGCAATTCTATATTCCTGACCAGTCTCTACTGAGGGGGCCTGTGCTGACTGAAGGGCAGATCAGCTGTCCATGCTGTGCCCCAGTGTCCCTCCAGTGGGCCTGTCTCCCCCACCACCCGTGCTGCAAACACTTCCCATAGGATGGACCATGCACCAGTCTCTTGCGATGACTCACCAGCTTCTGAGTGGCTCCTTTTTTTCAGTTGTCTGTGGTACCTCATTCCTATGTGGGTCCACAGGAACCCTATTAGTGGTCTTGCTGGCCTGGGTGCCACCAAGGCCCTCTTCTCCCCTGCTGCCTCCAAGCAACTTCATACAAAGGGCACAGCAGTGGCTTTTCCCAGCTCTTCCTCTGTGTGCTCACCAGAGCCAGACTTGAAGCCACTGGGGCTCAAAATGGTGGAAGCTGTCCTTTCTCTCATTGTGGCATAGCTTCTCCCGCCTTCATGAACTCCGTAGGTCTCTCCTCCTCTTCCCCTGAGCTCTAGCAGCCCCCGTTTGGCTGCCATTACTTTTTAATAGCTGTAAATTGGTGGATTTGTGGGAGAGAGTGATGCTGGGGACTGTCTATTCTGCCATGTTGACCAAAGCCCTCTCCATTTCAATATTAATTGCTGCAACATATTAATATTTTTAGAGAATATCGGATGCAGCAGAGTCTGTGATCTCGATTTCCCTGATCCTGTAAAGTGATCATTTACACATAAAAATGAAAATATTCTAGTCTTTTTTGATTCTAGCAATCCTATGCAATGCCAACCATGGCTTTAGTTTCCTTAGCTATAAATTGTGGGACTTTCTGTATCATACACCAATTGATGGGGTCTTCATGTACCAGCGGCTCTGAGACAACTTCATTTGTGTCTTTCTTCTTGATGTCTCATATCCCCACTGGCATCACAACACTCTCATACAAGATGCTCTTTCCGAGGGATAACTCCGGTTATTCTCTGATCTGTGCTGAAAAGGAACGTCTTTGTTATTATTACTGTTCTCTCATTGTGCTGGGGGGAAACATCTGTTGTCATCTAGTTGCCATTAATCATTCCTTTTTTTAACAGTCCTATGTTTCCCACTTGAACATCAGAGACTAGTGATATTGTAGCTCTGGATGCCTTCTGTGATCTTCAGAAAACAAGCATTAAAGGGATAATTTAAGCAAAACAAAGATTCCTCTCTGGCTTTGTAATTGCTTGGAGGGTAAAGACATTTCTTAAGAAAACTTAATATTTTTTAAGAATTCATTCACTTTTCAGTTCCTTTAGAGCATGTGCTCTCTCTCTCAAGTTATGAATCAGAAACATCTCCTTATTATTTCTCACTACTTTTCTTATTGTTGACATTTTTATTGAGGTAACTTTACATGCAGTGAATTACACAGATCTCAAGTTTTAACAAACGTACACATGTATGTAACCAACACCATCTCAAAATATATAACATAATCATCCCTCCAAAAGGTCCTTCTGGCCCCTTCCTAGTCAATTCTCCATCCCAGAAACAACTACTGATCTAATTCTATCACTTTATATAATGTTGCTTATTCTGAATTTCACAGAGTGGAACAAACTCTTTTGAGTCTGGCTTCTTTTATTCAACATGTTTTTGATTTGTCCATGTTGCTGCAACTATCAATAATTCACTCTTTTTTATTGCTGAATAGTATTCCACTGTATGGATGTATCATCATTTATCCATTCTCCTGTTGATGAACAGCTGGGATGGTACCAGTTGTAGGCTTTTAGGTATTGATAGAGCTTGGATGTGCTGTCCCCTCCAAAACTCATGTGGAAATTTGATCCCCAATGTGGCAGTGTTGGAAATTGATTGAGTCATGGGGGCAGATCCCTCATGAATGTATTAATGCTCTCCCTGGGGGAGGGGGGATTAATGAGTGAATTCTTGCTCTATTAGTTCCCACGAGAGCTGGTTGTTTAAAAGACCTGGCACCTCTTTTCTCTCTTTCTTGCTTGCTCTTGCCATGTGATCTGCTTGTACCCACAGGCTGCCTGCCACTCTCCGCTATGAGTAGAAGCAGCCTGAGGCCCGTGCCAGATGCAGCTGTCCCTTTTCCTCATAAATTACCCAGTCTCAGGTATTTCTCTTACAGCAACACAGAAATGGACTAATACAGGTGTGTTTCTCCTTTTTAAAAAAATCAGGATGGCTCACCATTCATATGAAATTCTGGCAGTGTTCATATCATGCTAAAATAGTTAATTCATAAAAAGGAATTAGGAAAATGTAGTTGATGTACAAATAGCAGTTGCTTAAGTAAAATGTTAATGAGATAAAACATCTTTGTGGTTTCTTACATTCTTCTAAACTTAGGTATGTGACGTTTTTCTTCCCATTTGGGGGTGGGGCATTGGAGGGTTGTCATTAAATGGCTAGACACTCTAATGTCTTTCATCATCAGTAGTGCAGTTGTACTGAATACACTTGCTAATGGAGAATTGTCAGCAGCAACAATAAACTGGCATTGCTCCATCGTGCTCTCTCTCACCCCTTTGGGTTCCATGGCACATAGGAATTGATGAAGTTTGTGTCCTGGTCCAGGGGTACACCTGTGAGTGGTCCAGCATGAGGGCAAAGTTAAAGTGGAGAAGCCTCACTCTCATCGAACCTGAGCTGCCCCTATATTCCCATGAAGGGCTTTTGTTGTTCTTTTCACTTGTAACTTTACTTGTCATCCCTCATTCAAACAAGGCAATCAGAAGTAGCTGGGAGAGTGGCGAGATAAAGGGCCACTTCCCTCACAGAGCTCCAGAGAGATGTGGGGGGCAAAGAGCAGAAGGAATCTATGCCCTGCATCTCAAGAGAGCCAGAAGGATCATAGTTGCACCATTGCATCCAACAGTGCAGCATTGCAAATATTCCCAGAGCCCAGATCCAGGAGCAGCAGAACAGTTTCCATGCCCTCAAGCTAGGCTCAAAACACCTACTGCTCTGAAGGAGTGGTTAGGACAAGGACAAAACCTGTCTGTGTGGACTGGTCACCAAGGACTAGGTGAGGATGGAGGACTCAGTGGAGATCTGCAGGAACAGATGACTGGAAACCAGGGGTGCATCCCCACCCTACTTCCTGCTTCTGCACTAATAAGCCCCCTGAAACTTAGCTAAAAATCAAGCCAAATGGGAGAGGGCAAGCCAGAGCTGACTGAAATTGTTTCCACCAACCTGGTAGAAGGGGGACAATAAAGAGATATTAAGTTGGGTTATGGAAGAATACAGCAAGTTTCGTTTTTCTAATACCCAAGTCTGTGGACAGAATTCATAACTGCTATGCTTGTGTAAGCATCAACAATTTCCAGAAGGACTCACAGAAACTGTTACTCCAGTTGTTGCCTCTGGTGAAAGGGAACATGGGTGTAGTGTGTGACGAAGGCATCTTTCTACTGTTTATATATTTGTGTGGACTTTTCATCAAGTACATTTATTAATTTTTAAATCAATTCAAATATTTAATCTGAGTAGACAGATAATACATTCAATATTGAGTTAATGTAAAAATTTCTTGGTTTTCTTCCAACTGCTACAATACACTTGGGAGAGTACTTCATTCATAATGGTAGTAATATTGTTTTATGTTCCTTCTTTTTCATGTATAGTCATTTAACTAGCTTGGATATTAAAAAGCTTGGATATTAAAGACAACAGCTTGAATACTAAAGAATTACGTGAAATAGGATGAAAAGAAATGTTAATTTCATTAGGTGAAGTTAATGGCAGCAACTAAGTTGTGAGTGAGTGATTTAACTTTTAAACTGACCTACCCCTCTAACATTGCAGACATAACCTTAGTTTCTTAATTTCTCCTTTTGTTTGTCCATAAAAATTACAAATTAAATAATATATATGAAGCTTTTAAAACCCCATGGGAGAAAACATGCTCATGTAAGATCATATTTTTCTCTTGAGGTGTATTATTTGGTGACGTATTTAGTCATGGGAATTCGGCCCGAAGTGGCACACCAAGCACTCTGCTTCTATCTGGTGTGTGTGGCAGTGGCATAGTAGAGACACAGAGTTAGTAGCGAGGATTCCCTTTTCTACATTGCCACAAAGCTGCAGGTGGGTTTCTGATTCTTCTCAGGGGTAAAGAGAATCAAATACAATATTATAAGGGACAAAACTCACATAACAAATTGTGTACCAAGAAAACAGAGACTTCAGGAGAGTGGAAACTGCCTATCAGGTTCCAAAACAAAGTGTGGCTTTGTTACTTTATTGGAAATATTTCACTGGATTTCTGATTTTACTAGGTGCTGGTTTCTGACTTTAGAGAGTTTATATTTATTTCTAAGGGATTTGAGGTATCTAATACGATCTTTTTTTCTCCTATATGATTCTGCTATAATTCTATTTTCATTAACATACATTTCACAGACTATATAATAAAGATACATTTAATTGATGTTTGTTTTTCATGCAAATACAATGAAGAAAGAATGGGGGACTTAGTTAAGTAAATTAGCTGATGACTATTTTAATAATAATGTGTTTTTTAAAAAATCATATCTGGGGGGCCGGCCCGGTGGCGCACTGCGCTAGTGCGCCGCTTGGGAAGTGCGGAGGCGCTCCCGCCGAGGGTTCGGATCCCACATACAGACCGGTTCCCGCTCACTGGCTGAGCGAGGCGCGGGGCAACACCAAGGGTTGCGATCCCATTGCCGGTCCCGGTCCGGTACGGGGGCGACACTGAGGGTTGCGATCCGTTGCCGGACACGGAAAAAGACAAAAAAAAAAAAAAAAAAAAAAAAAAAAAAAAAAAATTT